>NC_069503.1:512952714-513252714 GCF_027579735.1 Bombina bombina | reverse complement strand
ACCACACCCACAAATCAGTTTAACGAATAGCCAAGAAGTGGGGTGATGAGAAAAAAGTGCGAAAGCATAAAAAATAAGGAATTGGAATAATTGTGCTTTATACAAAAAAATAATAACCACCACAAAAAAGGGTGGGCCTCATGGACTCTTGCTAATATGAAAGAAATGAATTTATCAGGTAAGTTCTTACATAAATTATGTTTTCTTTCATGTAATTAGCAAGAGTCCATGAGCTAGTGACGTATGGGATAATGACTACCCAAGATGTGGATCTTTCCACGCAAGAGTCACTAGAGAGGGAGGGATAAAATAAAGACAGCCAATTCCTGCTGAAAATAATCCACACCCAAAATAAAGTTTAATGAAAACATAAGCAGAAGATTCAAACTGAAACCGCTGCCTGAAGTACTTTTCTACCAAAAACTGCTTCAGAAGAAGAAAACACATCAAAATGGTAGAATTTAGTAAAAGTATGCAAAGAGGACCAAGTTGCTGCTTTGCAAATCTGATCAACTGAAGCTTCATTCCTAAACGCCCAGGAAGTAGAAACTGACCTAGTAGAATGAGCTGTAATCCTTTGAGGCGGGGTTTTACCCGACTCGACATAAGCATGATGAATTAAAGATTTCAACCAAGATGCCAAAGAAATGGCAGAAGCTTTCTGGCCTTTTCTAGAACCGGAAAAGATAACAAATGGACTAGAAGTCTTTCGGAAAGACTTAGTAGCTTCAACATAATATTTCAAAGCTCTAACAACATCCAAAGAATGCAACGATTTCTCCTTAGAATTCTTAGGATTAGGACATAATGAAGGAACCACAATTTCTCTACTAATGTTGTTGGAATTCACAACCTTAGGTAAAAACTCAAAAGAAGTTCGCAACACCGCCTTATCCTGATGAAAAAATCAGAAAAGGAGACTCACAAGAAAGAGCAGATAATTCAGAGACTCTTCTGGCAGAAGAGATCGCCAAAAGGAACAAAACTTTTCAAGAAAGTAATTTAATGTCCAATGAATGCATGGGTTCAAAAGGAGGAGCTTGAAGAGCCCCCAGAACCAAATTCAAACTCCAAGGAGGAGAAATTTACTTAATGACAGGTTTTATATGAACCAAAGTTTGTACAAAACAACGAATATCAGGAAGATTAGCAATCTTACTGTGAAAAAGAACAGAAAGAGCAGAGATTTGTCCTTTCAAGGAACTTGCGGACAAACCTTTATCTAAACCATCCTGAAGAAACTGTAAAATTCTCGGAATTCTAAAAGAATGCCAGGAAAAATGATGAGAAAGACACCAAGAAATATAAGTCTTCCAGACTCTATAATATATCTCCCTAGATACAGATTTACGAGCCTGTAACATAGTATTAATCACAGAGTCAGAGAAACCTCTTTGACCAAGAATCAAGCGTTCAATCTCCATACCTTTAAATTTAAGGATTTGAGATCCTGATGGAAAAAAGGACCTTGCGACAGAAGGTCTGGTCTTAACGGAAGAGTCCACGGTTGGCAAGAGGCCATCCGGACAAGATCCGCATACCAAAACCTGTGAGGCCATGCTGGAGCTACCAGCAGGACAAACGAGCATTCCTTCAGAATCTTGGAGATTACTCTTGGAAGAAGAACTAGAGGCGGAAAGATATAGGCAGGATGATACTTCCAAGGAAGTGATAATGCATCCACTGCCTCCGCCTGAGGATCCCGGGATCTAGACAGATACCTGGGAAGTTTCTTGTTTAGATGAGAAGCCATCAGATCTATTTCTGGAAGTTCCCACATTTGAACAATCTGAAGAAATACCTCTGGGTGAAGAGACCATTCGCCCGGATGCAACGTTTGGCGACTGAGATAATCCGCTTCCCAATTGTCTATACCTGGGATATGAACCGCAGAGATTAGACAGGAGCTGGATTCCGCCCAAACCAGAATTCGAGATACTTCTTTCATAGCCAGAGGACTGTGAGTCCCTCCTTGATGATTGATGTATGCCACAGTTGTGACATTGTCTGTCTGAAAACAAATGAACGATTCTCTCTTCAGAAGAGGCCAAGACTGAAGAGCTCTGAAAATTGCACGGAGTTCCAAAATATTGATCGGTAATCTCACCTCCTGAGATTCCCAAACTCCTTGTGCCGTCAGAGATCCCCATACAGCTCCCCAACCTGTAAGACTTGCATCTGTTGAAATTACAGTCCAGGTCGGAAGAACAAAGAAGCCCCCTGAATTAAATGATGGTGATCTGTCCACCACGTCAGAGTGTCGTACAAACGGTTTTAAAGATATTGATTGAGATATCTTTGTGTAATCCCAGCACTATTGGTTCAGCATACAGAGCTGGAAAGTTCGCATGTGAAAATGAGCAAAGGAGATCGCGTCCGATGCAGCAGACATAAGACCTAAAATTTCCATGCATAAGGCAACCAAAGGGAATGATTGTGACTGAAGGTTTTGACAAGCTGATATCAATGTTAGACGTCTCTTGTCTGTTAAAGACAGAGTCATGGACACCGAATCTATTTGGAAACCTAAAGAGGTTACCCTTGTCTGAGGAATCAATGAACTGATTGGTAAATTGATCCTTCAACCATGATCTTGAAGAAACAACACAAGTCGATTCGTATGAGATTCTGCTAAATGTTAAGACTGAGCAAGTACCAAGATATCGTCCAAATAAGGAAATACCAATACCCTGTTCTCTGAATACAGACAGAAGGGCACCGAGAACCTTTGTAAAAATTCTTGGAGCTGATGCTAGGCCAAACGGTAGAGCCACAAACTGGTAATGCTTGTCTAGAAAAGAGAATCTCAGAAACTAAAAGTGATCTGGATGAATCGGAATATGCAGATATGCATCCTGTAAATCTAATGCAGACATATAATGCCTTTGCTGAACAAAAGGCAGGATAGTCCTTACAGTTACCATCTTGAATGTTGGTATCCTTACATAACGATTCAATATTGACAGATCCGGAACTGGTCTGAAGGATTTGACCTTCTTTGGTACAATAAAGAGATTAAATAAAAACCCCAGCCCCATGTTCCAGAACTGGAACTGGCATAATTACTCCAGCCAACTCTAGATCTGAAACACATTTCAGAAATGCTTGAGCCTTTGCTGGGTTTACTGGGACACTGGAAAGAAAAAAATCTCTTTGCAGGAGGCCTTAACTTGAAGCCAATTCTGTACCCTTCTTAAACAATGTTCTGAAAAACAGAGATTGTAAACGGAATTGATCCAAATTTCTTTGAAAAAAAAACATAATCTGCCCCGTACCAGCTGAGCTGGAATGAGGGCCGCACCTTCATGTGGACCTAGGAGCTGGCTTGGGTTTCTATAAGGCTTGGATATATTCCAAACTGGAGAAGGTTACCAAACTGATACCGCTCCTGAGGATGAAGGATCAGGCTTTTGTTCCTTGTTGTGATGAAAGGAACGAAAACGATTATTAGACCTAAATTCATCTTTAGATTTTTTATCCTGTGGTAAAAAAGTTCCCTTCCCTCCAGTAACAGTTGAGATAAAAGAATCCAACTGATAATCGAAAAATGTATTACCCTGGAAAGAAAGGGATAGCAAAGATGACTTAGAAGACATATCAGCATTCCAAGTTTTAAGCCATAAAGCTCTTCTAGCTAAAATAGCTAGAGACATATACCTGACATCGACTCTAATGATATCAAAGATGGCATCACAAATAAAATAATTAGCATGTTATAGAAATGCAAATGATAATTATGATCTGTTATTTGTTGCGCTAAAGCTTCTAACCAAAAAAGTTGAAGCTGCAGTAACATCCGCTAAGGATATAGCAGGTCTAAGACGATTACCTGAACACAAGTAAGCTTTTCTTAGAAAAAATAGCACCAGGGACAGGAAACACTTCTGGAATAACTACAGGAGATTTAGAAACCTTATTTAAACGTTTAGAATTAGTATCAAGAGGACCAGAATCCTCAATTTCTAATGCAATTAATACTTCTTTAAGTAAAGAACAAATAATTCCATCTTGAGCAAATACGAAGATTTATCAGCATCAACCTCTGAGACAGAAACCTCTGAACCAGAAGAACCAATATCAGTATCAGAATGATGATGTTCATTTTAAAAATTCATCTGAAAAAAGAGAAGTTTTAAAAGACTTTTATGTATACTAGAAGGAGAAATAACAGACATAGCCTTCTTAATGGATTTAGAAACAAAATCTCTTATGTTATCAGCAACACTCTGAGTATTAGATGTTGACGAAACAGCAACAGGTAATGTAACAGTACTAAAGGAAATTTTATCTGCATTAACAAGTTTGTCATGACATTCAATACAAACAACAGCTGGAGGAACAGATACCAAAAGTTTATATCAGATACACTTAGCTTTGGTAGCTCCAGCACCGGACAGCGATTTTCCTGAAGTATCTTCTGACTCGGTTGCAACGTGGAACATCTTGCAATATGTAATAGAAAAAAACAACATATAAAGCAAAATAGATCAAATTCCTTAAATGACAGTTTCAGGAATGGGAAAAAAATGCCAGTAAACAAGCTTCTAGCAACCAGAAGCAATAAATAATGAGACTTAAATAATGTGGAGACAAAAGTGACGCCCATATTTTTTTTTAGCGCCAAATAAGACGCCCACATTATTTGGCGCCTAAATGCTTTTGGCGCCAAAAATGACGCCACATCCGGAACGCCGACACTTTTGACGCAAAAAAAACGTCAAAAATGACGCAACTTCCGGCGACACGTATGACGCCGGAAACAGAAAAAAAAAATTTGCGCCAAAAAAGTCAGCGCCAAGAATGACGCAATAAAATGAAGCATTTTCAGCCCCCGCGAGCCTAACAGCCCACAGGAAAAAAGTCAAATTTTTTAAGGTAAGAAAAAATGATTGAATCAAATGCATTATCCCAAATATGAAACTGACTGTCTGAAAATAAGGAATGTTGAACATCCTGAGTCAAGGCAAATAAATGTTTGAATACATATATTTAGAACTTTATAAACAAAGTGCCCAACCATAGCTTAGAGTGTCACAGAAAATAAGACTTACTTACCCCAGGACACTCATCTACATATAGCAGATAGCCAAACCAGTACTGAAACGAGAATCAGTAGAGGAAATGGTATATATAAGAGTATATCGTCGATCTGAAAAGGGAGGTAAGAGATAAATCTCTACGACCGATAACAGAGAACCTATGAAATAGACCCCGTAGAAGGAGATCATTGCATTCAAATAGGCAATACTCTCCTCACATCCCTCTGACATTCACTGCACGCTGAGAGGAAAACCGGGCTCCAACCTGCTGCGGAGCGCATATCAACGTAGAATCTAGCACAAACTTACTTCACCACCTCCATAGGAGGCAAAGTTTGTAAAACTGATTTGTGGGTGTGGTGAGGGGTGTATTTATAGGCATTTTAAGGTTTGGGAAACTTTGCCCCTCCTGGTAGGAATGTATATCCCATACGTCACTAGCTCATGGACTCTTGCTAATTACATGAAAGAAAGATAGATTTAATTCTTCATCCTTCTGAGTCTTTTATTTATTTATTTATGATATAGTATTCTTTATTAATTTTTTGTAGTAAAAGGTATAATGACAAGAAAAAAGAAATATATATGAAAAAAAACAGATCAAGAAAACAAAAATCTTGGTTTTCATAAGTTACATAGTAATTGAAATAATGCAATATACATAACAATGAATCGTTCGATTACTACATCTAAACTAGTAGGGCCGCTCTAACATGAGATATTTTAGTGGTAGCATACATTGGGGACCAATAGTCCTATGACAAGGAATCTCTTATTTGATCTAGATAGAGAATTATATTGTGTTCTTTTTGACACTAAAGGCCCATTTCTATTACCTGTTACCAAAGTTAATGAAATAAAGTGTTAGAGAATAGGGGAAAAGTAGGGTGAGACAGGGGGAGAGAGAAAGGTGGGATGTGGGTAAGGGAATATCTCCTGACCATTCCGCTCCAATTTGTGTAGAAAAAGAAGACCTTTATTGTAAGTGGGGTTATTTTGTCTCCTAATGAACTTTGTTGTGACTATCTTGTTTGGGGGCCCTGTTTATCTGGAGAGTAATTCTATCTTTGTGGGGAGTCCTATCATAGTGGGCTAGTGTGTTAGGACACGTTATTTAATATCCAGTAATACCATACTTTCTGGAAAGTTTCTTGGGTGTTTAGGAGAAAAGCTGCCTGCTCTGACATATTGTAATAAAATTTAATTTTAAGTTGGATTTCTTCCCAGGAAGGAGCACCCTCTCTCCAATGACGGGCTATGCAGATCCTTGTGGCTGTACAAGTGATTCTGATAAACAGATTAATGTATTTGTTAAATTCTTTAAGTCTGACATGGAGCAAAGCTTGCTCCATGGTCAGTCTAATTGGGCTGTCTAGGAGTGAGCTTAAGAACCTAGATAGTCGGTTCCATACCCTATGTGAATAAGTACAGTCCCACCACATGTGTCTATAGTCCCCCATCTCCCCGCAGCCTCTGTATTATTTATTTATTTAAAGGGACAGTATACACCAATGTTCATATAACTGCATGTAACAGACACTATACTATAAAGAAAAATATTCACAGATACTGTACTGATCTAAAAATACATTATACAAACTTACTTAGAAGCTCCCAATATAGCACTGTTGATGAGGTTAGGCTGGGACACCCACTGTAATGGGCATGAAGAACAGACGCCCCTCTCCTGCATATGAAATTACCCATTAGACAAACCGGAATCAGACATCAGTATACATCTAAAACTCTTGGGCTTGGTTAGGAGTCTGAACATCATCACGTTATTTAAAAACAAGCAAAACTATACATGTTTACAAAAACCACTCCCAGAGGGGCTATATAAATGGATTATCTACAAAACAATTATGCAAAGAAAAATCTAGTGCACAATGTCCCTTTTAAGTACCAATAACAAAAAAAAATGGCAAAGTATTTCATCCTTCGTAGATGACTTTGGGTAATAAAATTATTACTAGGCAGTTACATATATAAAATTATCTGTCACATCTTTGTGGTGAATATATTTGTCATGTTATGACTCAAATTGGAAGCTCTTCAAAAGCAGCCTGCTCAGCTCTATTAACCCCTTAGTGACCACAGCACTTTTCAATTTTCTTATCGTTTGGGACCAGGGCTATTTCTTCCAAAGATGTGGTGAGTCCATGGGTTCATCTTAATTACTGTTGGGAATATCACTCCTCGCCAGCAGGAGGAGGCAAAGAGCACCACAGTAAAACTGTTAAGTATCACTTCCCTACCCATAAACCCCAGTCATTCTCTTTGCCTCTCGTGCATGGAGGAGGTGAAGTTTAGTCCTCTGCTCTTTTTGTTTGTTTTTCTGGAAAGTGTAGAGGTGAGAGAGCTTCTGTTTCTACTCTTGCTTTTTGGTTACGAAGTGTGATTCGTCTGGCGTATGAGTCTGCTGGGAAGCAACCTCCAGAGAGAATTACAGCTCATTCCACTAGGGCTGTAGCCTCTTCTTGGGCTTTCAAAAATGAAGCTTCTATGGAGCAGATTTGCAAGGCTGCAACTTGGTCTTCCTTACATACGTTTGCCAAATTTTACAGATTTGATATTTCTCTTGTAAGGTGTATCCAGTCCACGGGTTCATCCATTACTTGTGGGATATTCTCCTTCCCAACAGGAAGTTGCAAGAGGACACCCACAGCAGAGCTGTCTATATAGCTCCTCCCCTAACTGCCACCCCCAGTTATTCTCTTGCAACTCTCGACAAGAAAGGAAGTATCAAGAGATATGTGGTGACTTAGTGTAGTTTTACCTTCAATCAAGAGTTTGTTATTTTTAAACGGTACCGGCGTTGTACTGTTTTTCTCTCAGGCAGAAACTAGAAGAAGAATTCTGCCTGGAGATTTGATGATCTTAGCGGTTTGTAACTAAGGTCCATTGCTGTTCTCACACATAACTGATGAATATGGGAAAACTTCAGTTGGGGGAACGGCCTGCAGATTACCTGCTTTGAGGTATGTTCAGTATTTTTATTTCTAGAGAGAGGAATAAGTTCTAGAAAATGCTGACAGAGCCTTGTGTATTTGAGGTAAGCCTGATGCAGTGATTTAACAGCGACTGGGATCATGCTTACATAACAGGGTAATACTCATGTTAATATTCATATTGCTTAGTGACGAAACGTTTACATGATTTCATAAATAGGACGTTTTTTCTCTGAGGGAGAAGTCTTTATTTGGGGCCTAGTTTCCACATGGCTAGTCAGATACGCCTAGGAGTATTTTCTTAAGGCCCCTCTGACATCCAGTACATGGTGGGAGGGGCCTATTTTAGCGTTCTAACTGCGCAGTTTTAATACAGACTGAGACATCCAGCTTCCCTAGAAGAGTCCTCTGGCATCTGAGAACCATTTCAAAGGGGTTATTTCTGCACAAAATCGTATTTAAGGGCAGGTAGGAGCCTCAGCAGAGCTGTGGCATGGTGCTCAATTGATTTCTCCAACATAGGTGTGTCCGGTCCACGGCGTCATCCTTACTTGTGGGATATTCTCCTCCCCAACAGGAAATGGCAAAGAGCCCAGCAAAGCTGGTCACATGATCCCTCCTAGGCTCCGCCTTCCCCAGTCATTCTCTTTGCCGTTGTACAGGCAACATCTCCACGGAGATGGCTTAGAGTTTTTTGGTGTTTAACTGTAGTTTTTATTCTTCAATCAAGAGTTTGTTATTTTAAAATAGTGCTGGTATGTACTATTTACTCTGAAACAGAAAAGAGATGAAGATTTCTGTTTGTAAGAGGAAAATGATTTTAGCAACCGTTACTAAAATCGATGGCTGTTTCCACACAGGACTGTTGAGAGGAATTAACTTCAGTTGGGGGAAACAGGGAGCAGACTTTTGCTGCTTGAGGTATGACACATTTCTAACAAGACGATGTAATGCTGGAAGCTGTCATTTTCCCTATGGGATCCGGTAAGCCATTTTTATTACATAAAGAGAAAAAAGGGCTTCACAAGGGCTTTTAAGACTGTAGACATTTTCTGGGCTAAAACGATTTATATATAAGCATATTTTATACTCCATAGCCTTGAGGAATTATTTTAATCTTGGGAACTATGTAAAATAACCGGCAGGCACTGTATTGGACACCTTATTCTCTAGGGGCTTTCCCTAATCATAGGCAGAGTCTCATTTTCGCGCCTCTATTGCGCACTTGTTTTTGGGAAGCATGACATGCAGATGCATGTGTGAGGAGCTCTAATACATAGAAAAGACTTTCTGAAGGCGTCATTTGGTATCGTATTCCCCTTTGGGCTTGGTTGGGTCTCAGCAAAGCAGATACCAGGGACTGTAAAGGGGTTAAATATAAAAACGGCTCCGGTTCCGTTATTTTAAGGGTTAAAGCTTCCAAATTTGGTGTGCAATACTTTTTTTTTTTTTTTTATATTTTTTATTCGGATTTTCAAATATAATAAACAAAACAAAATGTACTTTGTAAGTGTCATACAGATTGCACATCAATAAAAAGGTACACATTCATAGATACAAACAAATTGAATAAATCTGGTATTGGTGCCTAGCTCTCTCAGACATATTTGCATGCAATGGGATTCTCTGAAACATTTTGGCATTATTAATTTCCTATGTCTTAAGGAGTGAAGCTTCTATGTATAGGAGATCTGATGTAGTAAAGAAAAATGGGATTTTTTATGATTATGTATCGTTGTGCAAACGAAATATTATGACATGAACAGGAGCATAACAAATCTGGTCCAATAAGTGCTGCTAAAAGAACAAATACAGGCCACATCTCACTCAGGTGATATTGAAACTTGGGAAGGGAGCCTGCTAGTAATCTAAGAAGTGGTGTACTTTTATTTAAACATTAAAAATAGGCTATGCCAAGAACTAAAAACTGTAGCAGCCACATTTCTATAGCACATAAGCATTGGGTGTACATCTGGGAGAGAAAACTATATACATATATGAGCAAGGTATATTCAGGAGGGACAGAGTGATATTTATTTTATGCATTTTACTTTGTGTCAGTCCCATGTGTTTATTAGTAGCCAAGGCAGTGTCTCTTTTGAATACCTGGGTTCCATTGCCATAAGATAGTGAGATAGTTCTGTTGTACAGCAATCTCCCTTAAATGCCATGAAGAAGTTGATTGATCTTGGTCGAGCTCCCTGGCATTAGTTCCAAAAAGAGGATTCCCATGAATGGTAAACTGGGGTGCAATTTCCATTGCGTGTATTTCCTGGCTGGGTTTTGCAGTTATATCTGTGACTGTCCCATTTTGACCTTTTGCTAATGATAGTATAACAGTGTAAAGTGTCTGCATTGATGCTGTGACATTAAAGTCAGCATGAGAACCTATCTGCTTTCCCACGCCAATCGTGGCTGAATTGCCAATATCAGAAAGGACAGGGACATATTTGTCTGGCGGCCAAGAAGTATAAGCCGTGTCTGAGCCCTTCAGTACCGCTCGCGGGTTAAAGTTGGTCAGAGCAACCTCTTTATCATGTGGGTTGTACCTGTCGTCTTGTGTTGTTTGATGTAAGTCCTGCGACTTCAGCTGTGTCGAGAAATTGCCTGCGTACAGATTCTCCTCTGGCAGTATATATCCCGTTCGGTCGCCATCTTTGTTTAGAGGGATTGTAGAGATCTGAACGGAGTCCTCTACTGCTATGTATGTCGACACTGGCACTGTGTTCTCCCTGCAGTCTAGATGCGGTGACCGCTGGTAGAGTCTAAGAAGCAGACTATCCAATCTAGCGAAACGCTGGTTTAGCTCCTGCTCGAGGGTTATCTCCCATGCGGTCGCCATCTTAGAATAATTCTGTGGGTAAAGACTTGGTGATGAGAGTTTGCACCGCTTAGATGTAGCTGGTTGTAACCTGCCTGCTCCTCCTGGTGCTGCTGTAAAGATCATTAAGGCGGATACCAACCGCCAGCACTGTTTACCCGGGGAGTCCGGGGGGGGTCGCCACCTATGAGTAGGCCGCCGCCTTAGGTCCCAAATTTCCGATCTGTGGCTCTATTTTCACAAAGACAGCAATCAAGGGGTGAGATATAGCCACCGTTAACTCAGTGACCTACATTCATTTAGTTATGTGTTTAATTTAGCTGTCATGGTCTCTATAATCGGCGGATTTAAGAGAATTCATGCAGAGCCTGCAGTAGATGCGTCCTGTAAGGCACGCGATTCGGACACGCCCCCTGGTGTGCAATACTTTTAAGGCTTTAAGACACTGTGGTGAAATTTTGGTGAATTTTGAACAATTCCTTCATACTTTTTCACATATGCAGTAATAAAGTGTGTTCAGTTTAAAATTTAAAGTGACAGTAACGGTTTTATTTTAAAACGTTTTTTTGTACTTTGTTATCAAGTTTATGCCTGTTTAACATGTCTGAACTACCAGATAGACTGTGTTCTGTATGTGGGGAAGCCAAGGTTCCTTCTCATTTAAATAGATGTGATTTATGTGACACAAAATTTAGAGAAAATGATGCCCAAGATGATTCCTCAAGTGAGGGGAGTAAGCATGGTACTGCATCATCCCCTCCTTCGTCTACACCAGTCTTGCCCACACAGGAGGCCCCTAGTACATCTAGTGCGCCAATACTCCTTACTATGCAACAATTAACGGCTGTAATGGATAATTCTATCAAAAACGTTTTAGCCAAAATGCCCACTTATCAACGAAAGCGCGACTGCTCTGTTTTAGAAAATACTGAAGAGCATGAGGACGCTGATGATATTGGTTCTGAAGTGCCCCTACACCAGTCTGAGGGGGCCAGGGAGGTTTTGTCTGAGGGAGAAATTTCAGATTCAGGGAAAATTTCTCAACAAGCTGAACCTGATGTGATTACATTTAAATTTAAATTGGAACATCTCCGCGCTCTGCTTAAGGAGGTGTTATCTACTCTGGATGATTGTGAGAATTTGGTCATTCCAGAGAAATTATGTAAAATGGACAAGTTCCTAGAGGTCCCGGGGCCCCCCGAAGCTTTTCCTATACCCAAGCGGGTGGCGGACATTGTAAATAAAGAATGGGAAAGGCCCGGTATACCTTTCGTCCCTCCCCCCATATTTAAGAAATTGTTTCCTATGGTCGACCCCAGAAAGGACTTATGGCAGACAGTCCCCAAGGTCGAGGGGGCGGTTTCTACTCTAAACAAACGCACCACTATACCCATAGAAGATAGTTGTGCTTTCAAAGATCCTATGGATAAAAAATTAGAGGGTTTGCTTAAAAAGATGTTTGTTCAGCAAGGTTACCTTCTACAACCAATTTCATGCATTGTTCCTGTCACTACAGCAGCGTGTTTCTGGTTCGATGAACTAGAAAAGGCGCTCAATAATAATTCTTCTTCTTATGAGGAGATTATGGACAGAATTCATGCTCTCAAATTGGCTAATTCTTTCACCCTAGACGCCACTTTGCAATTGGCTAGGTTAGCGGCGAAAAATTCTGGTTTTGCTATTGTGGCGCGCAGAGCGCTTTGGCTAAAATCTTGGTCAGCGGATGCGTCTTCCAAGAACAAATTGCTTAACATTCCTTTCAAGGGGAAAACGCTGTTTGGCCCTTCCTCAGGATAGGTCTTTCAAAGCCAAAAAATAAACCTAATTTTCGTCCCTTTCGCAGAAACGGACCAGCCCCAAGTGCTACGTCCTCTAAGCAAGAGGGTAATACTTCTCAAGCCAAGCCAGCCTGGAGGCCAATGCAAGGCTGGAACAAAGGAAAGCAGGCCAAGAAACCTGCCACTGCTACCAAGACAGCATGAGATGTTGGCCCCCGATCCGGGACTGGATCTGGTGGGGGGCAGACTCTCTCTCGTCGCTCAGGCTTGGGCAAGAGATGTTCTGGATCCTTGGGCACTAGAAATAGTCTCCCAAGGTTATCTTCTGGAATTCAAGGGGCTTCCCCCAAGGGGGAGGTTCCACAGGTCTCAATTGTCTTCAGACCACATAAAAAAACAGGCATTCTTACATTGTGTAGAAGACCTGTTAAAAATGGGAGTGATTCATCCTGTTCCATTAGGAGAACAAGGGATGGGGTTCTACTCCAATCTGTTCGTAGTTCCCAAAAAAGAGGGAACATTCAGACCAATCTTAGATCTCAAGATCCTAAACAAGTTTCTCAAGGTTCCATCGTTCAAAATGGAAACCATTCGAACAATTCTTCCTTCCATCCAGGAAGGTCAATTCATGACCACGGTGGATTTAAAGGATGCGTATCTACATATTCCTATCCACAAGGAACATCATCGGTTCCTAAGGTTCGCATTCCTGGACAAGCATTACCAGTTTGTGGCACTTCCGTTCGGATTAGCCACTGCTCCAAGAATTTTCACAAAGGTACTAGGGTCCCTTCTAGCGGTGCTAAGACCAAGGGGCATTGCAGTAGTACCTTACTTGGACGACATTCTGATTCAAGCGTCGTCCCTTCCACAAGCAAAGGCTCGCACGGACATTGTCCTGGCCTTTCTCAGATCTCACGGGTGGAAAGTGAACGTAGAAAAAAGTTCGCTATCTCCGTCAACAAGGGTTCCCTTCTTGGGAACAATAATAGACTCCTTAGAAATGAGGATTTTTCTGACAGAGGCCAGAAAATCAAAACTTCTAAACTCTTGTCAAATACTTCATTCTGTTCCTCTTCCTTCCATAGCGAAGTAATAGGTTTGATGGTAGCGGCAAAGGACATAGTTCCTTTTGCGCGAATTCATCTAAGACCATTACAACTGTGCATGCTCAGTCAGTGGAATGGGGACTATACAGACTTGTCTCCGACGATACAAGTAGATCAGAGGACCAGAGATTCACTCAGTTGGTGGCTGTCCCTGGACAACCTGTCACAGGGGATGAGCTTCCGCAGACCAGAGTGGGTCATTGTCACGACCGACGCCAGTCTGGTGGGCTGGGGCGCGGTCTGGGGACCCCTGAAAGCTCAGGGTCTTTGGTCTCGGGAAGAATCTCTTCTCCCGATAAATATTCTGGAACTGAGAGCGATATTCAATGCTCTCAAGGCTTGGCCTCAGCTAGCAAAGGCCAAGTTCATACGGTTTCAATCAGACAACATGACGACTGTTGCGTACATCAACCATCAGGGGGGAACAAGGAGTTCCCTGGCGATGGAAGAAGTGACCAAAATCATTCAATGGGCGGAGACTCACTCCTGCCACTTGTCTGCAATCCACATCCCAGGAGTGGAAAATTGGGAAGCGGATTTTCTGAGTCGTCAGACATTTCATCCGGGGGAGTGGGAACTCCATCCGGAAATCTTTGCCCAAATTACTCAATTGTGGGGCATTCCAGACATGGATCTGATGGCCTCTCGTCAGAACTTCAAGGTTCCTTGCTACGGGTCCAGATCCAGGGATCCCAAGGCGACTCTAGTAGATGCACTAGTAGCACCTTGGACCTTCAAACTAGCTTATGTATTCCCGCCGTTTCCTCTCATCCCCAGGCTGGTAGCCAGGATCAATCAGGAGAGGGCATCGGTGATCTTGATAGCTCCTGCGTGGCCACGCAGGACTTGGTATGCAGACCTGGTGAATATGTCATTGGCTCCACCATGGAAGCTACCTTTGAGACGAGACCTTCTTGTTCAAGGTCCGTTCGAACATCCGAATCTGGTCTCACTCCAACTGACTGCTTGGAGATTGAACGCTTGATCTTATCAAAGCGAGGGTTCTCAGATTCTGTCATTGATACTCTTGTTCAGGCCAGAAAGCCTGTAACTAGAAAAATCTACCACAAAATATGGAAAAAATATATCTGTTGGTGTGAATCTAAAGGATTCCCTTGGGACAAGGTAAAAATTCCTAAGATTCTATCCTTTCTTCAAGAAGGTTTGGAGAAAGGATTATCTGCAAGTTCTTTGAAGGGACAGATTTCTGCCTTGTCTGTGTTACTTCACAAAAAGCTGGCAGCTGTGCCAGATGTTCAAGCCTTTGTTCAGGCTCTGGTTAGAATCAAGCCTGTTTACAAACATTTGACTCCTCCTTGGAGTCTCAATTTAGTTCTTTCAGTTCTTCAGGGGGTTCCGTTTGAACCCTTACATTCCGTTGATATTAAGTTATTATCTTGGAAAGTTTTGTTTTTGGTTGCAATTTCTTCTGCTAGAAGAGTTTCAGAATTATCTGCTCTGCAGTGTTCTCCTCCTTATCTGGTGTTCCATGCAGATAAGGTGGTTTTACGTACTAAACCTGGTTTTCTTCCGAAAGTTGTTTCTAACAAAAACATTAACCAGGAGATAGTCGTGCCTTCTTTGTGTCCGAATCCAGTTTCAAAGAAGGAATGTTTGTTGCACAATTTGGATGTAGTTCGTGCTCTAAAATTCTATTTAGATGCTACAAAGGATTTTAGACAAACATCTTCTTTGTTTGTTGTTCTGGTAAAAGGAGAGGTCAAAAAGCAACTTCTACCTCTCTCTCTTTTTGGATTAAAAGCATCATCAGATTGGCTTACGAGACTGCCGGACGGCAGCCTCCTGAAAGAATCACAGCTCATTCTACTAGGGCTGTGGCTTCCACATGGGCCTTCAAGAACGAGGCTTCTGTTGATCAGATATGTAAGGCAGCGACTTGGTCTTCACTGCACACTTTTACTAAATTTTACAAATTTGATACTTTTGCTTCTTCTGAGGCTATTTTTGGGTAAAAAGGTTTTGCAAGCCGTGGTGCCTTCCATCTAGGTGACCTGATTTGCTCCCTCCCTTCATCCGTGTCCTAAAGCTTTGGTATTGGTTCCCACAAGTAAGGATGACGCCGTGGACCGGACACACCTATGTTGGAGAAAACAGAATTTATGTTTACCTGATAAATTACTTTCTCCAAGGGTGTGTCCGGTCCACGGCCCGCCCTGGTTTTTTAATCAGGTCTGATAATTTATTTTCTTTAACTACAGTCACCACGGTATCATATGATTTCTCCTATGCAAATATTCCTCCTTTACGTCGGTCGAATGACTGGGGAAGGCGGAGCCTAGGAGGGATCATGTGACCAGCTTTGCTGGGCTCTTTGCCATTTCCTGTTGGGGAGGAGAATATCCCACAAGTAAGGATGACGCCGTGGACCGGACACACCGTTGGAGAAAGTAATTTATCAGGTAAACATAAATTCTGTTTTTTAAGGTTTTTTAACGTTTTTCAATCCGGTTTGGGGCCTAAGGGGTTAATCATCCATTTTCAAGTGGGTGCAATGCTGCTTTAGTCCCTTATTCACACTGTAAAAATTTCAAAGATTTTACTGTATTTTTTTCACTGTTTTGCAGTTTAAGTGCTAGTTTTTTTCTCTTAAAGGCACAGTAACGTTTTTGTTTAATTGCTGTTTCACCTTTATTAAAGTGTTTTCCAAGCTTGCTTGTCTCATTACTAGTCTGTTAAACATGTCTGACATAGAGGAAACTCCTTGTTCAATATGTTTGGAAGCCATTGTGGAACCCCCTCTTAGAATGTGTACCAAATGTACTGAAATTTCTATAAACTATAAAGACCATATTATGGCGCTTAAAGATTTATCTCCAGGGGATTCTCTGACTGAAAAGAGGGAGATTATGCCATCTAACTCTCCCCATGTGTCAGAACCTATAACTCCCGCTCAAGTGACGCCAAGTACATCTAGCGCGTCTAATTCTTTTACCTTACAGGACATGGCGGCAGTTATGAATACTACCCTCACAGAGGTATTTTCCAAACTGCCAGGGCTACAAGGAAAGCGAGACAGCTCTGGGGCTAGAATTAATACAGAGCTTTCTGACGCTTTATTGCCTGTGTCCGATATACCCTCACAATGCTCAGAAGCTGAGGCAGGTGAGCTTCTATCTGTGGGTGATATTTCAGACTCAGGGAAGGCGTTACTTCAGTCTGATTCTGAGATGACAGCGTTTAAATTTAAGCTTGAACACCTCCGCTTATTGCTTAAGGAGGTTTTAGCGACTCTGGGTGACTGTGATCCCATTGTGGTTCCAGAGAAATTGTGTAAAATGGACAAATACTTTGCAGTACCTGTTTACACCGATGTTTTTCCAGTCCGTAAGAGGTTTTCGGAAATTATTACTAAGGAATGGGATAGACCAGGTGTGCCGTTCTCTCCCCCTCCTGCTTTTAAAAAGATGTTTCCCATAGATGCCACCATACGGGACTCGTGGCAGACGGTTCCTAAGGTGGAGGGAGCAGTCTCCACCCTAGCTAAGCGTACAACTATCACCGTTGAGGACAGTTGTGCTTTCCTAGATCCTATGGATAAAAAATTGGAGGGTCTCCTTAAGAAAATTTTTATGCATCAAGGTTTTATTCTCCAGCCTCTTGCATGCATTGCCCCAGTTACTGCTGCAGCGGCTTTTTGGTTTGAGTCTCTTGAGGAGGCTCAACAGGTGGAGACCCCGTTAGACGATATTCTAGACAGGATTAAAGCTCTTAAGTTAGCTAACTCCTTTATTTCTGACGCCATTTTTCATTTAGCCAAGCTAACGGCTAAGAATTCAGGTTTTGCCATTTTGGCGCGTAGGGCGCTATGGCTTAAGTCCTGGTCAGCAGACGTTACTTCAAAGTCTAAGCTTCTTAACATCCCCTTCAAGGGACAGACCCTATTCGGGCCAGGTCTGAAGGAGATCATTTCTGATATTACTGGAGGAAAAGGTCACGCCCTTCCTCAGGATAGGTCCAATAAGTTAAGGACCAAACAGAATAATTTTCGTTCCTTTCGAAACTTCAAGAGTGGCGCAGCTTCAGTTTCCTCTAATGCAAAACAAGAGGGAAATTTCGCCCAGCCCAAACCAGTCTGGAGACCTAACCAGGCTTGGAGCAAGGGGAAACAGGCCAAGAAACCTGCAGCTGCCTCTAAGACAGCATGAAGGAGTAGCCCCCAATCCGGGACCGGATCTCGTGGGGGGCAGACTCTCTCTCTTCGCCCAGGCTTGGGCAAGAGACGTCCAGGATCCCTGGGCATTAGAGATTGTTTCCCAGGGATATCTTCTGGACTTCAAAGCTTCATCTCCAAAGGGGAGATTTCATCTCTCACAATTATCTGTAAACCAGATAAAGAGAGAGGCATTCTTACGTTGTGTTCAAGACCTGCTGGTTATGGGAGTGATCCACCCAGTTCCAAGGGAGGAACAGGGGCAGGGCTTCTATTCAAATCTGTTTATAGTTCCCAAAAAAGAGGGAACTTTCAGACCAATCTTGGATCTCAAGATCCTAAACAAATTTCTCAGGGTCCCATCCTTCAAGATGGAGACTATCCGAACCATCCTCCCTATGATCCAGGAGGGTCAATATATGACTACCGTGGACTTAAAGGATGCTTTTCTCCACATTCCGATTCACAGAGATCATCATCAGTTCCTCAGGTTCGCCTTCTTAGACAGGCATTACCAGTTTGTGGCTCTTCCCTTCGGGTTAGCTACGGCACCAAGAATCTTTACGAAGGTTCTAGGGTCCCTACTGGCGGTCCTAAGGCCACGGGGCCTTACTTAGACGACATTCTGATTCAGGCGTTGACTTTTCGCCAAGTCCCATACGGACATTGTTCTGGCCTTTCTGAGGTCTCACGGGTGGAAGGTGAACGAAGAAAAGAGTTCTCTCTCCCCTCTCACAAGAGTTTCCTTCCTAGGAACACTGATAGATTCAGTAGAAATGAAAAATTTTCTGACAGAGTTCAGGTTATCAAAGCTTCTAACTTCCTGCCGTGCTCTTCATTCCACTTCTCGGCCGTCAGTGGCTCAGTGTATAGAAGTAATCGGCCTAATGGTAGCGGCAATGGACATAGTTCCGTTTGCCCGCCTACATCTCAGACCACTGCAACTTTGCATGCTCAATCAGTGGAATGGGGATTACACAGATTTGTCCCCTCTGATAAATCTGGATCAAGAGACTAGGGATTCTCTTCTCTGGTGGTTCTCTCAGGTCCATCTGTCCAGGGGAATGAGTTTCTGCAGGCCAGAGTGGACTATAGTCACAACAGATGCCAGCCTTCTGGGCTGGGGCGCAGTCTGGAACTCCCTGAAGGCTCAGGGTTCGTGGACTCAGGAGGAAGCCCTCCTTCCGATAAACATTCTGGAACTGAGAGCGATATTCAATGCTCTTCAGGCTTGGCCTCAGCTAGCTGCGGTCAGGTTCATCAGATTTCAGTCGGACAATATCACGACTGTAGCCTATATCAACCATTAGGGGGGGACAAGAAGCCCCCTGGCAATGTTGGAGGTTTCAAAGATAATTCTATGGGCAGAGGTTCACTCTTGCCATCTCTCAGCTATCCATATCCCAGGAGTAGAGAACTGGGAGGCGGATTTTCTAAGTCGGCAGACTTTTCATCCGGGGGAGTGCCCAGCTGATTCAACTGTGGGGCAAACCAGAAGTGGATCTGATGGCGTCTCGTCAGAACGCCAAGCTTCCCTGTTACGGGTCCAGGTCAATGGATCCCCAGGCAGCGCTGATAGATGCTCTAGCAGTGCCCTGGTCCTTCAGCCTGGCTTATGTGTTTCCACCATTTCCTCTCCTCCCTCGTCTGATTGCCAAGATTAAGCAGGAGAGAGCTTCGGTGATTTTAATAGCACCTGCGTGGCCACGCAGGACTTGGTATGCAGATCTGGTGGACATGTCATCCCTTCCACCATGGACTCTGGCGCTGAGGCAGGACCTTCTACTCCAAGGTCCATTCAAACATCCAAATCTAAATTCTCTGCGGCTGACTGCTTGGAGATTGAATGCTTGATTTTATCAAAACGTGGTTTCTCAGAGTCGGTCATTGATACCTTAATTCAGGCTCGAAAGCCTGTCACCAGGAAAATCTATCATAAGATATGGTGTAAATATCTTCATTGGAGTGAATTCAAGGGTTACTCATGGAGTAAAGTCAGGATTCCTAGGATATTATCCTTTCTCCAAGAAGGATTGGAGAAGGGATTGTCAGCTAGTTCCTTAAAGGGACAGATTTCTGCTCTGTCTATTCTTCTGCACAAGCGTCTGGCAGATGTTCCAGACGTTCAGGCGTTTTGTCAGGCTTTAGTTAGAATCAAGCCTGTGTTTAAACCTGTTGCTCCGCCATGGAGTTTAAATTTAGTTCTTAAGGTTCTTCAAGGGGTTCCGTTTGAACCTCTGCATTCCATAGATATCAAGCTTTTATCTTGGAAAGTTCTGTTTTTGATAGCTATCTCTTCGGCTCGAAGAGTTTCAGAGTTATCTGCCTTACAGTGTGATTCCCCTTATCTGATATTCCATACAGATAAGGTAGTGTTGCGTACCAAACCTGGATTTCTTCCTAAGGTGGTATCTAATAAGAATATCAATCAGGAGATTGTAGTTCCGTCACTGTGTCCTAATCCTTCTTCAAAGAAGGAACGTCTATTACAGAATCTTGACGTGGTTCGTGCTTTAAAGTTTTATTTACAAGCTACTAAGGATTTTCGTCAAACATCTGCATTGTTTGTTGTCTACTCTGGACAGAGGAGAGGCCAAAAGGCTTCGGCATCTTCTCTTTATTTTTGTCTGAGAAGCATAATCCGTTTAGCTTTTGAGACTGCTGGCCAGCAGCCTCCTGAAAGAATTACAGCTCATTCTTCTAGAGCGGTAGCTTCCACATGGGCTTTTAAAAATGAGGCCTCTGTTGAACAGATTTGTAAGGCGGCGACATGGTCTTCGCTTCATACTTTTTCTAAATTCTACAAATTTGATACTTTTGCTTCCTCGGAGGCTATTTTTGGGAGAAAGGTCTTGCAGGCAGTGGTGCCTTCCGTTTAAGTTCCTGCCTTGTCCCTCCCTTCATCCGTATCCTAAAGCTTTGGTATTGGTATCCCACAAGTAATGGATGAACCCGTGGACTGGATACACCTTACAAGAGAAAACAAAATTTATGCTTACCTGATAAATTTCTTTCTCTTGTGGTGTATCCAGTCCACGGCCCGCCCTGTCACTTTAAGGCAGGTGTTTTTTATTTTTAAACTACAGTCACCACTGCACCCTATAGTTTCTCCTTTTTCTTGCTTGTGTTCGGTCGAATAACTGGGGGTGGCAGTTAGGGGAGGAGCTATATAGACAGCTCTGCTGTGGGTGTCCTCTTGCAGCTTCCTGTTGGGAAGGAGAATATCCCACAAGTAATGGATGAACCCGTGGACTGGATACACCACAAGAGAGAAATTTATCAGGTAAGCATAAATTTAGTTTTTTGCCTCGGCTGAGGCGGCTTTTGGGAGAAAGGTTCTTCAAGCGGTGGTGCCTTACCTTTAGGTATGCTTGTTCTTATCCCACCCTATTCATCTGTGTCCTCTAGCTTGGGTATTGATTCCCAACAGTAATTAAGATGAACCCGTGGACTCACCACATCTTTGGAAGAAAACAAAATTTATGCTTACCTGATAAATTTATTTCTTCAAGATGTGGTGAGTCCATGGACCCACCCCTTTTTTTGTTACTTTTTCAAGATTTTTTTGACTAAACCTCCGACACTTCTGCACCTTGTGTTACTTTCCTTTCTCCATTTACTTTTGGTTGAATGACTGGGGTTTATGGGTAGGGAAGTGATACTTTAAAGGGACAGTACACTGTAAAATTGTTTTTCAATGACTTATCATACCAGCTGTAGAGTATAAATGTATGAGAAATTGCATTTTCAGGTTTATTTGTGTATATGAAGTAGCTAGTTTTGTGCTTCTAAACCACAGCCTATTACAATAGGTTGAGCTTCAGGTAATATCAGATCTCATTATGTTATCACTTTGTGTACACACACTTGCTTCCTTATCTTATATTTGTCTGGAAAACTAAAGCTCAATACATAGAGAGAAAAATGGAAAATTATCATTTTATTACTTAACTATCCTGCACCCCACTGTGAGTTTAATTTCTTCTGCTGGCTGTGTTTACTTAGGATATTCAATAGCTGAGACTAAAGTATAAAAACTTTCAGTATAGGTTGGGAAACCACAATCTAAATCGGCTATTTCAAAGGCCAAAATAGGGGTAAAGGAGCTACTTGTAAGCAATTTAATACACTCCAGCAGGTAAAATGGATAATTTGGAACAATTTAAATGGGAGAAATTTTTTGAGTGAACTGTCCCTTTAACAGTTTTACTGTTGTGCTCTTTGCCTCCTCCTGCTGGCGAGGAGTGATATTCCCAACAGTATTAAGATGAACCCGTGGACTCGCCACATCTTGAAGAAATAAATTTATCAGGTAAGCATAAATTTTCTTTTTTACATTTCTGCGGTGTTTGTGTTTAGCTGTAATTTTCCTCTTACTCATTTACTGTACCCACACATATTATATACTGTTTTTCTCGCCATTAAATGGATTTTTTTAAAGATACCATTATTTTCATCATATCTTATTATTTACTATAAAAAATTATAAAATATGATGAAAAAATTGAGAAAAACTTTTTGTAACTTTGACCACCAAAATCTGTTACACATCTACAACCACCAAAAAATACCCATGCTAAATAGTTTCTAAATGTTGTCCTGAGTTTAGAAATACCCAATGTTTACATGTTCTTTGCTTTTTTTTTCAAAGTTATAGGGCAATAAGTACAAGTAGCACTTTTTTTATAACCATTTTCCCCCCAAAATTAATATATATATATATAATTTTTTAGTAGATAACCCAAAGTATTGATCTAGGCCCATTTTGGTATATTTCATGCCACCATTTCACCGCCAAATGCTATCAAATAAAAAATAATCATTAACTTTTTCACAAACTTTAGGTTTCTTATTGAAATTATTTACAAACAGCTTGTTGTAAATGCTTCTCTGGGATCCCCTTTGTTCAGAAATAGCAGACATGGCTCCATTGACATTCATGAAGTCATGTTGTCAATATGGGCAAACAGTAGCACTCAACCAACAAATTAAAGTATACACCTAGCAATGCACTGTGGAGTGATGGATCCGTTGGTGGGACATTTAAGAGCCATCAGATGCTACGTCAATAGAAAAGTCTGGGATCTTTCAATATAGTTCAGCAGGGGGTAACCTCTCAACACACACTAAAACCACAACCATATCACAATTCAGAATATAAAAACACTATACTTTCTTGATAGGCCATACCAATAAAGAGTTATTTGTTCTGTACCTTTAATGCTGGGGAGTGGAGGGTGTTGGCCCTTGCATCAGGCACATATCCATTTTCAATATGCAAGTGTTGTTGTAAACTTAACTGTTATATTGATGCATTTTTTTTTTTATATATTTGTTTGCACTCTGTTTTCACATTTTATTAGGGCATGGAGCCCCTCTGGTCTTTCTATCGCCAGCAATGCTGGGAGGATCGGAGCATGGACATTATGTATATCTTATTTAATTGTATGAGACATCTACAGAATGTACTATATAAGTATATAGATGATTATGCAATTTGTCATGTTTGTTATACCTTTACTATTAATAAAGCCTTTGAAACCTTAAAAAAAAATAAAAAAAAATAAAAAAAAGATATCGGACATATATGGGGTTAATTAGGTAGCTTGTAGGGTTAATTTTAGCTTTAGTGTAGAGATCAGCCTCCCACCCGACACATCCTACCCCCTGATCCCTCCCTGACCCCCCTCAAATATCTCTCTTCCCTCCCCCACCTCACAATTGTCATCGCCATCTTAAGTACTGGCAGAAAGTCTAAAATACTAAAAGTACTAAAATAAAAGGATATATATATATATATATATATATATATATATATATATATATATATATATATATATATATATTTAGTCTGCAGTGATGGATCCCCCCCCCCCCCATACAGCTTTCTAACCCTCCCCCTCTACATATTTGCTGCCATCTTGGGTACTGGCAGCTGTCTGCCAGTACCCAGTTTGCTCAAAAACAATGCATTTTTTTAATTAAAAAAAATAATAAAAAAACAATTTTTCTGTTGTGTAGCTGCCCCCCTCAATAACCTACCCCCTCCCAGTTCCCTTTACGAAAATGTATTTCCTCTCCCTCTGTGAATCTGATGTGCGCGCCCAGTTGCGAGCACTGTAGTAACAGGATCCGGAAGTCCCTCCAACTATCGAGGCATCACTGCAACACCCTGAAAGCGCCTGGAAGCGATCACAATCGCTTCCAGTGCTTGAAACCCCAGAGGACATGCCAGGTACGTCCTTGGTCATTAACTGACACTTTTTGTAGGACGTGCCTGGCACGTCCTTGGTGGTTAAGGAGTTAATTAATAATGGTGTACATCTTACACACTTATCCCATTACACACTGCTGTGGAATGTTAGTTGATCCGTAAACAACCGCAAATGCTAATCATATAGGTCTCTGTGGAATTCTCGTTTACCAGCAGATCTTTGCCTGCTTTGTTCTTATGTCATTACTTGATGTATTTATAACATTATTCAGATTACTGCTGGGGAAGAGTCATGATTGTATTTTTGTTTGTTTCGCATTCAGTATTCTTTTTTGGACACCTAATGCACCAGTTAATCTTCTGCTTTCTTTGTGTAAGAAATTCACCTATAACATTTTCAAAACATCAGCTGTAAGGTGTATTTCATTGTTTGCCTGAATCCATATTTTTTCCCCCTTATGTATACATTTCTTTATTATTTCTTCTTTGGCCAGTGTAACTAGGGTGATCCAAGATAATTTGAAATTAAAGGGATGGTGTACTATAAATTCCCCCCCTTTTTTAATGTGTTCTCAATTAATCCATTTTACCTGCTAGAGTATATAAAATTGTTTACATATTAGCCAGTGGCGTATTTAGGTTCTGTGCTGCCCTAGGCACTTAGAATCCTGCTGCCCCCTTTTCTCTTGTTAAGTGTATTCAGTCCACGGGTCATCCATTACTTATGGGATATATTCCCTTCCCAACAGGAAGTTGCAAGAGGATCACCCAAGCAGAGCTGCTATATAGCTCCTCCCCTCACATGTCATATCCAGTCATTCTCTTGCAACCCTCAACTAGATAGGAGGTCGTGAGAGGACTGTGGTGTTTTATACTTAGTTTATTTCTTCAATCAAAAGTTTGTTATTTTAAATGGCACCGGAGTGTGCTGTTTTTTCTCAGGCAGTATTTGGAAGAAGAATCTGCCTGCGTTTTCTATGATCTTAGCAGAAGTAACTAAGATCCACTGGCTGTTCTCGCACATTCTGAGGAGTGGGGTAACTTCAGAAAGGGAATAGCGTGCGGGGTCTCCTGCAAATAAGGTATGTGCAGTAAATTATTTTTCTAAGGAATGGAATTGACTAAGAAAATACTGCTGATACCGATGTAATGTAAGTAAAGCCTTTAATGCAGTGAAAGCGACTGGTATCAGGCTGATTAAAATATATACAGTAAAGTAATTTTCTAAGGAATGGAATTTGACTAAGAAAATGCTATTAATACTGAAGTGATGTAATAAGCCTTAAATGCAGTAGAAGGACTGTTATCAGGCTTATCAATAGAGATACATACTCTTTAAAAAAGGATGTTTAAAACGTTTGCTGGCATGTTTAATCGTTTTGTGAGGTACATTGGTGATAAAACTTATTGGGGCATAAATTTTTTCCACATGGCTGACTTGTATTTCTGCATAGAAACAGTTAACTGAAACTCCCAATGTTGTAATAATGAGTGGGAGGGGCCTATTGTAGCGCTTTTTTGCGCAGTAAAAATTCAGTCTCAGTCTTCCTGCATCTTCCTGCATGACCCAGGACATCTCTAGAGAGCTCAGGGGACTTCAAAAGTAATTTTGAGGGAGGTAATCAGTCACAGCAGACCTGTGACAGTGTGTTTGACTGTGTTAAAAAACATTTTTTTCTCTATTATATCCGTTTTGGGTATTAAGGGGTTAATCATCCATTTGCAAGTGGGTGCAATGCTCTGCTAACTTAATACATTTACTGTGAAAATTTGGTTGCTATAACTGATTTGGTTCATTGTTATTTCAACTGTGACAGTTTTTTTTTGTGCTTCTTAAAGGCACAGTAGCGTTTTTCTATATTGCTTGTAAAATTATTTACAGTGTTTTCCAAGTCTGCTAGTCTTATTGCTAGTCTGTTTAAACATGTCTGACACAGAGGAATCTGTTTGTTCACTATGTTTGAAGGCCAGTGTGGAGCCCCATAGAAATATGTGTACTAAATGTATTGATTTCACTTTAAATAATAAAGGTCAGTCTTTATCTATAAAGGAATTATCACCAGACAACGAGGGGGAAGTTATGCCGACTAACTCTCCTCACGTGTCAGTACCTTCGCCTCCCGCTCAGGAGGCGCATGATATTGTGGCGCCAAGTGCATCAGGGACGCCCATACAAATCACTTTACAAGACATGGCTACTATTATGAATAATACCCTGACAGAAGTATTATCTAAATTGCCAGAATTAAGAGGCAAGCGCGATTGCTCTGGGATAAGAACAGAGCGCGCTGGTGCTATGAGAGCCATGTCCGATACTGCGTCACAGTTTGCAGAACATGAGGACGGAGAGCTTCATTCTGTGGGTGACGGATCTGATCCAGGGAAACCGGATTCAGAGATCTCTAATTTTAAATTTAAGCTTGAGAACCTCCGTGTATTGCTAGGGGAGGTTTTAGCGGCTCTGAATGACTGTAACACAGTTGCAATTCCAGAGAAATTATGTAGGCTGGATAGATACTATGCAGTACCGGTGTGTACTGACGTTTTTCCTATACCTAAAAGGCTTACAGAAATTATTAGCAAGGAGTGGGATAGACCTGGTGTGCCCTTTTCCCCACCTCCTATATTTAGGAAAATGTTTCCAATAGACGCCACTACACGGGACTTATGGCAGACGGTCCCTAAGGTGGAGGGAGCAGTTTCTACTTTAGCTAAGCGTACCACTATCCCGGTGGAGGATAGTTGTGCTTTTTCGGATCCAATGGATAAAAAATTAGAAGGTTACCTTAAGAAGATGTTTGTTCAACAAGGTTTTATCTTACAGCCCCTTGCATGCATTGCGCCTGTCACTGCTGCTGCGGCATTTTGGTTTGAGTCTCTAGAAGAGGCCATTCACTCAGCTCCATTGGATGAAATTATGGACAAGCTTAAAGCACTTAAGCTAGCTAATGCATTTGTTTCTGATGCCATTGTACATTTAACTAAACTAACGGCTAAGAACTCCGGATTCGCCATCCAGGCGCGCAGAGCGCTATGGCTTAAATCCTGACGTGACTTCTAAATCTAAATTGCTTAATATTCCTTTCAAGGGGCAAACCTTATTCGGGCCCGGCTTGAAAGAAATTATCGCTGACATTACTGGAGGTAAGGGTCATACTCTTCTCCTCAGGACAGGGCCAAATCAAAGGCCAAACAGTCTAATTTTCGTGCCTTTCGAAACTTCAAGGCAGGAGCAACGTCAACTTCCTCCGCCCCAAAACAGGAAGGAACTGTTGCTCGTTACAGACAGGCCTGGAAAACTAACCAGTCCTGGAACAAGGGCAAGCAGGCCAGAAAACCTGCTACTGCCCCTAAGACAGCATGAAGGGATGGCCCCCTATCCGGAAACAGATCTAGTGGGGGGCAGACTTTCTCTCTTCGCCCAGGCGTGGGCAAGAGATGTCCAGGATCCCTGGGCGTTGGAGATCATATCTCAGGGATATCTTCTGGACTTCAAGGCTTCTCCTCCTCAAGGGAGATTTCATCTTTCAAGGTTATCAGAAAACCAGATAAAGAAAGTAATGGGGGTGATCCACCCAGTTCCGCGGACGGAACAAGGACAGGGATTTTATTCAAATCTGTTCGTGGTTCCCAAGAAAGAGGGTACCTTCAGACCAATTTTGGACCTAAAGATCTTAAACAAATTCCTAAGAGTTCCATCATTCAAAATGGAAACTATTCGGACTATCCTACCCATGATCCAAGAGGGTCAGTACATGACCACAGTGGATTTAAAGGATGCCTACCTTCACATACCGATTCACAAAGATCATCATCGGTTCCTAAGATTTGCCTTTCTAGACAGGCATTACCAATTTGTAGCTCTCCCCTTCGGGTTGGCTACGGCCCCGAGAATCTTTACAAAGGTGCTGGGCTCTCTTCTGGCGGTTCTAAGACCGCAAGGCATAGCGGTGGCTCAGTATCTAGACGACATCCTGATACAGGCGTCAAGCTTTCAAATTGCCAAGTCTCATACAGAGATAGTTCTGGCATTTCTGAGGTCGCATGGGTGGAAGGTGAACGTGGAAAAGAGTTCTCTATCACCACTCACAAGAGTCTCCTTCCTAGATTCTGTAGAAATGAAAATTTACCTGACGGAGGCCAGGTTATCAAAACTTTTAAATGCTTGCCGTGTCCTTCATTCCATTCCACGCCCGTCAGTGGCTCAGTGCATGGAAGTAATCGGCTTAATGGTAGCGGCAATGGACATAGTGCCATTTGCTCGCCTGCATCTCAGAACACTGCAATTGTGCATGCTAGGTCAGTGGAATGGGGATTACTCAGATTTGTCCCCCCTACTAAATCTGGATCAAGAGACCAGAGATTCTCTTCTCTGGTGGCTATCTCGGGTCCATCTGTCCAAGGGCATGACCTTTCGCAGACCAGATTGGACAATTGTAACAACAGATGCCAGCCTTCTAGGCTGGGGCGCAGTCTGGAATTCCCTGAAGGCTCAGGGATCGTGGACTCAGGAGGAGAAACTCCTCCCAATAAATATTCTGGAGTTAAGGGCAATATTCAATGCTCTTCTAGCTTGGCCTCAGTTAGCAACACTGAGGTTCACCAGATTTCAGTCGGACAACATCACGACTGTGGCTTATATCAACCATCAAGGGGGAACCAGGAGCTCCCTAGCGATGTGAGAAGTCTCAAAGATAATTCGCTGGGCAGAGTCTCACTCTTGCCACCTGTCAGCGATCCACATCCCAGGCGTGGAGAACTGGGAGGCGGACTTTCTAAGTCGTCAGACTTTTCATCCGGGGGAGTGGGAACTCCATCCGGAGGTGTTTGCTCAACTGGTCCATCGTTGGGGCAAACCAGAACTGGATCTCATGGCGTCTCGCCAGAACGCCAAACTTCCTCGTTACGGATCCAGGTCCAGGGACCCGGGAGCGACGCTGATAGATGCTCTAGCAGCCCCTTGGTTCTTCAACATGGCTTATGTGTTTCCACCGTTTCCTCTGCTTCCTCGACTGATTGCCAAGATCAAACAGGAGAGAGCATCTGTGATTCTGATAGCGCCTGCATGGCCACGCAGGACCTGGTATGCAGACCTAGTGGACATGTCGTCCTGTCCACCATGGACTCTACCTTTGAGGCAAGACCTTCTAATACAAGGTCCTTTCAATCATCCAAATCTAATTTCTCTGAGACTGACTGCATGGAGATTGAACGCTTGATCCTATCAAAGCGTGGCTTCTCCGAGTCAGTTATTGATACCTTAATACAGGCACGAAAGCCTGTTACCAGGAAAATCTACCATAAGATATGGCGTAAATACCTGTATTGGTGCGAATCCAAGAGTTACTCATGGAGTAAGGTTAGGATTCCTAGGATATTGTCCTTGCTCCAAGATGGTTTGGAAAAAGGCTTATCGGCTAGTTCTTTAAAGGGACAGATTTCTGCTCTGTCTATTTTTTTGCTCAAGCGTCTGGCAGAAGTTCCAGACGTCCAGGCTTTTTGTCAGGCTTTGGCTAGGATTAAGCCTGTGTTTAAAACTGTTGCTCCTCCGTGGAGCTTAAACTTGGTTCTTAAAGTTCTTCAAGGAGTTCTGTTTGAACCCCTTCATTCCATTGATATTAAACTTTTATCTTGGAAAGTTCTGTTTTTGATGGCTATTTCCTCGGCTCGAAGAGTCTCGGAGTTATCCGCCTTACATTGTGATTCTCCTTATCTGATTTTCCATTCAGACAAGGTAGTTCTGCGTACTAAACCTGGGTTTTTACCTAAGGTAGTCTCTAACAGGAATATCAATCAGGAGATTGTTGTTCCATCATTATGTCCTAATCCTTCTTCAAAGAAGGAACGACTTTTGCATAATCTGGACGTAGTCCGTGCCCTGAAATTCTATTTACAGGCAACTAAAGATTTTCGTCAAACTTCTTCCCTGTTTGTCGTTTACTCTGGACAGAGAAGAGGTCAAAAAGCTTCGGCAACCTCTCTCTCCTTTTGGCTTCGTAGCATAATACGTTTAGCCTATGAGACTGCTGGACAGCAGCCCCCTGAAAGAATTACAGCTCATTCCACTAGAGCTGTGGCTTCCACCTGGGCCTTTAAGAATGAGGCCTCTGTTGAACAGATTTGCAAGGCTGCGACTTGGTCTTCGCTTCACACCTTTTCAAAATTTTACAAATTTGACACTTTTGCTTCTTCCGTTTAAGTTCCTGCCTTGTCCCTCCCATCATCCGTGTACTTAGCTTTGGTATTGGTATCCCATAAGTAATGGATGACCCGTGGACTGAATACACTTAACAAGAGAAAACATAATTTATGCTTACCTGATACATTTATTTCTCTTGTAGTGTATTCAGTCCACGGCCCGCCCTGTCTTTTTTAAGGTAGATCTAAATTTTAATTAATACTCCAGTCACCACTGCACCCTATGGTTTCTCCTTTCTCGTCTTGTTTCGGTCGAATGACTGGATATGACATGTGAGGGGAGGAGCTATATAGCAGCTCTGCTTGGGTGATCCTCTTGCAACTTCCTGTTGGGAAGGGAATATATCCCATAAGTAATGGATGACCCGTGGACTGAATACACTACAAGAGAAATAAATTTATCAGGTAAGCATAAATTATGTTTTTTTGTCTTTTTTTTTTCTTTCTTGCTGCATTTTAAAATTACATTTTCACCAGCCAGGGCTAGTAAAAAGCTTGCATACACTCAGGTAGGTTGAATTAGCACGTGTACACACACAATATACATGTGAGCAGTACCGCCACGGCAAGGCTTCAACCATTTTTACTGGCCATTCACACACCTTTCATATCTCATTTTACACGTGATACACTCATACACACAATCGCTCAATGGAAAAAAAAAACAGTCCAAGAGGATTTTGGGACGGATTTCATTGTATATAAAGAATATCCTTACATTATGTATATACAATTGTGAAAATAGCTCTTCTGAGAAGGGAGTATGAGTGTGTCAGTCAATGCACAGCTGAGCCTGATAATAATCATGCATTGTGTGTTGTTAATGTAGTTGTAGTTGTTGTTGTACATAATGTATATTTGCCTGAGCCTGTGAATTGTGTCACTAATAAAAACACAACCTGAATTCCTCAATTCCAGCCTGATGACCCATCAGAAACAAACCATGATAAACTTATCAGCTCATCTTTATTCTACATCAAAATCACAATTTTTACTAAACAGTATAAAACAGCTGCTTATCATATAGTCCACTGTCTGTCTGTTACTTCATTTCAAACTATACTATACTATTCACTACTATACTAACTGTAACTGTTAGTATAGTAGTGGCGGGGGGCCTGGGGTTAATTATGATATTTAAACTGAAGTAACAGACAGACACAGACAGTGACTATGGGCTAGATTTATCAAGCCCCTACGGCAGCAAGTTCTCACAAGAACTTGCTCGCCGTGATTTATCAAGCAGCAGTCACCAGACCGCTGCTTCCCTAAACTCTTCGCTACCTCTATTGTGGTGAAATTCAATCTCCTCTGTCAAGTCCGACCAAGGAGATTGACAGCTCCTACCCGCGCGTGATTGGCTGTGCGCGGGCAGGGGGCGGATTGCACGCGAGCGCAAAATTGCGCTCGTGTGCAATGTTAATTACCTACGGGTAATTTCGCCCCGCCACAGGCGAGCTGAGGCGTACAGGGGCGCGTATACGTGCCCCTGTACGCCTCAGCTATGATAAATCTAGCCCTATATCAGCTGTGTACTGTTTAACATCTTCAAAGTTCCTAGCCTAGGCACATCGTTAGTGACAACACAGTCTGTTGTCTCACACTAATCCTTTATGACGTCCTCCTGTCTTCTAACTATGGGTAGAAAAATAAGCTAGATGAAAATCTGAATCCACTGGGTTAAAGGGACAGTCAACCCAAAAAGCTTCATAAGTCCATCCTATAAAGTTGCAAACGCTTAATATTTTCAACTATAGCTCGATTTTGTCACATAAATCTTTTATAAGTAATACTGCTTACTTTTTCTGCCTGTTTAAAATGTCCCCCTGCCCCCTCCCCTATTTCGTCATAAGGATCTTCATGGTATTCAAGTTCTCAGTTATTTCTCGGCCGTACACGCTCCCCTGTTGTGCGCATGCGCAATGGGCCTATAAGACTGTACAATGTGGTCTCATTATGTGTATAATTGACAACCAGTGTATGGACAAGGGACATCATGGGAAGTACCAATATTAGGGCCTGTGCTTAGGTGCATTTGTCATTAGTGCATGCAGTTTGAGTCAAAACATTGTGTCCTGTCAGTGCAGCTTTGTGTAGGTTCAGGCTTTTCAGTAATGGCGTGTACAGTGTCCTTTTGCATTGTAATAGGTTGTAAATACTGTATACCAGTTACTCAGCAGTAAAGCAAAATTTCAGTGTTTACGGGGACTTGTCCATACACTGGTTATACACGTAATGAGACCGCATTGTAAATGGTTCCAACAATCTCCCCTTTTACTTTTTTAACATGCTGCAGCAGTTCATTCCAATATCGTGTCAGCCTTGTGATAGTATATGTTAAGTAATGCGATCTGCTATGTGGCATTGATTGTCATCAAAAATATAGATAACCATGTATTGGAACTTAGCTGTTTTACACTTATTTTGTCAATATTTAAAGTTTTAGTGTCTATAAAACAATGGGAGCTGCCATGTTGTAACTTAGGTTACCTTCTCTTCTATGACAAATTAAGGACAGTTTTATAAATAGGTCACTAGAGTGTGCATCCAATGGCTGTGTTAAACATAACAGTGTTTTGCATTTCCATTTCTAACATTTCTAACAGGAACTGAATATATTACCATCTCAAAGTGTTTAATGTCCCTTTAAAGGAGAGAACATATTACAGTACATGTCCCTTTAAAGGGACAGTAAACACATTTGTAATTGTAAGACTTTTCTGCTGTGCTTCTATATCAGCCAAGTCTCAATGTATAAAAAAAAAAAAAAAAAATATTTTTACTGCAGTTTTTTCAGTATCCAAACTCTGACCTCCATTTGCTTTATTTGGAGGAGCCAATCTAGGCTTTAGTATGCAGATAACAAGGCTAGTCACAGTCATAATCTTAGTATAAAATACATTACTTTGCAGTGGGGAAACCTATGTAGCAGATAAAGCGTTGATAAGTTTCAAGTTCTGAAATGAGAAAATCTTCAATTTTCAGAGCAAAATTAAGAGAAAAGGGAAAAAAATAAAGTATATTGCATACTTTAATTATGCGTAACTAAACATTTTATATCAAAATCTTTATACAAGTAATGATCTTTTAAAACCAGCTGTAGAAAACATCAATATTGTAACACAGTGGCTGCCGAGTAACTAGTTTTTCACAGTTGTAAGCAGATTTGCACTTGAAAAAATGTGTATGTCATGTTTTGTGTAAGGGCCTTTCTACAACATTGGATTTATGCTTACAATTTGTGTGTTTATCTGTTTAAGTGATTATCCTTGTTTACCAAATGCCATGACTAAAATACTGTATAACCAATGTGTTCCTAAATATAGTACACTGCATTGTGCAGCCAAATGCAATGATGTCTAAAGGACACACAAGTAAAGTACTGGATATGACATAGGTCAGTGCTTCTTAACCCCTTAACGACTGAGGACGTGCAGGGTACGTCCTCAGAAAAAAGGCAGTTAATGCCTGAGAACGTACCCTGCACGTCCTCAGTGTGGAAAGCAGCTGGAAGCGATCCTGCTCGCTTCCAGCTGCTTTCCGGTTATTGCAGTGATGCCTCGATATGGAGGCATCCTGCAATAACCTTTTTAAGTAATCCGGTGCAGAGAGAGCCACTCTGTGGCCCTCTCTGCACCGGAGATCGGTGGCTACCTGCGTTGGTGGGTGGGAGCCGGACCGGGAGGCGGGTGGCGGCCATCGATGGCCATGTGGATGTGAAGGGGGGCGGGATCGTGGGCGGGGGTGGCTGGGGGCGCGCACGGGCACGGGAGGGTGGGGGCGGGCGCGTGCACGGGGAGGGAGCGGGTGGGAACCGCTACACTGCAGAAAATTTGAAAATAAAAAGATAAAAAATATCGAAAATTGAAATAATCAGCAAGGTGGTGGGGGTTTGTCTGTGGGGGAAGCTACACTACAGAAAAAAAAAAACAAAGACAAAAAAAGCACTTTTTATTGTAAACTGGGTACTGGCAGACAGCTGCCAGTACCCAAGATGGCCCCCAATAAGGCAGAGGGGAGGGTTAGAGAGCGGTTTTTGGGGGGATCAGGGAGGTTGGGGGCTAAGGGGGGGATCCTACACAGTAGCATATGTAAATATGCTAAAAGAAAAATTCATTTTTTTTTTAAAACCCTTTTATTTTAGTACTGGCAGACTTTCTGCCAGTACTTAAGATGGCGGGGACAATTGTGGGGTGGGGGGAGGGAAGGGAGCTGTTTGGGAGGGATCAGGGGGTGGGATGTGTCAGATGGGAGGCTGATCTCTACACTAAAGCTAAAATTAACCCTGCAAGCTCACTACAAACTCCCAAATTAACCCTTTCACTGCTAGCCATAATACACGTGTGAGGCGCAACAGGATTTAGTGGCCTTCTAATTACCAGAAAGCAACGCCAAAGTCATATATGTCTGCTATTTCTGAACAAAGGGGATCCCAGACAAGCATTTACAACCATTTGTGCCATAATTGCACAAGCTGTTTGTAAATGATTTCAGTGAGAAACCTAAAATTGTGAAAAATTTTACGTTTTTTTTTAATTTGATCGGATTTGGCGGTGAAATGGTGGCATGAAATATACCAAAATGTGCCTAGATCAATAATTGGGGTTGTCTACTACACTACACTAAAGCTAAAATTAACCCTACAAGCTCACTAAAAGCTCCCTAATTAACCCCTTAACTGCTGGGCATGATACACTTGTGGTGCGCAGTGGCATTTAGCGGCCTTCTAATTACCAAAAAGCAACGCCAAAGCCATATATGTGTGCTATTTCTGAACAAAGGGGATCCCAGAGAAGAATTTACAACCATTTATGCCATAATTGCACAAGCTGTTTGTAAATGATTTCAGTGAGAAACCTAAAGTTTGTGAAAAAATTTGTGAAAAAGTGAACAATTTTTTGTATTTGATCGCATTTGGCGGTGAAATGGTGGTATGAAATATACCAAAATTGGCCTAGATCAATACTTTGGGATGTCTACTAAAAAAAAATATATACATGTCAAGGGATATTCAGGGATTCCTGAAAGATATCAGTGTTCTAATGTAACTAGCGCTAATTTTGGAAAAAAATGGTTTGGAAATAGCAAAGTGCTACTTGTATTTATGGCCCTATAACTTGCAAAAAAAGCAAAGAACATGTAAACATTGGGTATTTCTAAACTCAGGACAAAATTTAGAAACTATTTAGCATGGGTGTTTTTTGGTGGTTTTAGATATGTAACAGATTTTGGGGGTCAAAGTTAGAAAAAGTGTGTTTTTTTCAATTTTTCCTCATATTTTATCATTTTTTTTATAGTAAATTATAAGATATGATGAAAATAATGGTATCTTTAGAAAGTCCATTTAATGGCGAGAAAAACGGTATATAATATGTGTGGGTACAGTAAATGAGTAAGAAGAAAATTACAGCTAAACACAAACACCGCAAAAATGTAAAAATAGCCTTGGTCCCAAACGGACAGAAAATGGAAAAGTGCTCTGGTCACTAAGGGGTTAATGTATACGTAACAAACAGTAAACAGACTTTTAAACCTTTTATGGTGTCAATGTTCAATGTATCCATCTGCATAACATTATTTAAAGCCCGTAATACTCAGTCATTTAAAGGCTATCAACCCTACACCTCTGTAAATTTAACCCCTGTTAAGGGGTTAAACACAGAGTAGAAGTACCGCTTGGGACCAGTGTAGCTAATCCAATCAGCAGCAGTTTCCACTCAGGTGCATCAGTCTCCATGGGTCCTGAGTGGCACTACTACTGTGTTTAACTCCTTTGCTGTGGGGTTAAATTCACAGTGGTGTTGGGTTAATAGTCTTTAAATGACACGGTCTAACAAAATTAGAGCATCAATTTTCGACTATTATGGTTCTTTATGGTCCATTGCAGAAAATGCAAAATAACGACATTTTGAAGCAATATGATTTGATAATCAAATCATATTTTTTATAGGTAAAATAGTACTTGCTTTTGGTGGGGGGGAAATAATATACCCCATGTTCTTTTTAAGTTAAAATTAAACTTTCATGGTTTAGGTAGAACAAGCACTTTTAAACAACTTTCCAATTTACTTTGGTTATCAAATTGACTTTGTTCTTTTGGTTTCATTTGTTAAAAAGTAAATCTACATAGTTTCATAGGAGCTCAGGAGCATGCACATGTTTTAAGTTCTCTATGTCAGCAGTGTTTGCAACAATATTTAATAGAGATACACCTAAATGTCGGCCACAGAAACATTTCAGCCAAAAAGCTACAAAGATATGTTGCTAAACACTGCAGTCATAAAGTTCTAAAGATACAGTATGAATCCTTTGTACAGTGTATCTAGAGGTTTTCTGTGGAAAAGCAAGTTTTCTGACTTGTCCAGATGTATTAATGAGTTACACAATGAGTTATTTCTCCAACATAGGTGTGTCCGGTCCACGGCGTCATCCTTACTTGTGGGATATTCTCTTCCCCAACAGGAAATGGCAAAGAGCCCAGCAAAGCTGGTCACATGATCCCTCCTAGGCTCCGCCTACCCCAGTCATTCTCTTTGCCGTTGTACAGGCAACATCTCCACGGAGATGGCTTAGAGTTTTTTAGTGTTTAACTTCACAAAAAGCTGGCAGCTGTGCCAGATGTTCAAGCCTTTGTTCAGGCTCTGGTTAGAATCAAGCCTGTTTACAAACCTTTGACTCCTCCTTGGAGTCTCAATTTAGTTCTTTCAGTTCTTCAGGGGGTTCCGTTTGAACCCTTACATTCCGTTGATATTAAGTTATTATCTTGGAAAGTTTTGTTTTTAGTTGCAATTTCTTCTGCTAGAAGAGTTTCAGAATTATCTGCTCTGCAGTGTTCTCCTCCTTATCTGGTGTTCCATGCAGATAAGGTGGTTTTACGTACTAAACCTGGTTTTCTTCCAAAAGTTGTTTCTAACAAAAACATTAACCAGGAGATTATCGTACCTTCTCTGTGTCCGAAACCAGTTTCAAAGAAGGAACGTTTGTTGCACAATTTGGATGTTGTTCGCGCTCTAAAATTCTATTTAGATGCTACAAAGGATTTTAGACAAACATCTTCCTTGTTTGTTGTTTATTCAGGTAAAAGGAGAGGTCAAAAAGCAACTTCTACCTCTCTCTCTTTTTGGATTAAAAGCATCATCAGATTGGCTTACGAGACTGCCGGACGGCAGCCTCCCGAAAGAATCACAGCTCATTCCACTAGGGCTGTGGCTTCCACATGGGCCTTCAAGAACGAGGCTTCTGTTGATCAGATATGTAGGGCAGCGACTTGGTCTTCACTGCACACTTTTACCAAATTTTACAAGTTTGATACTTTTGCTTCTTCTGAGGCTATTTTTGGGAGAAAGGTTTTGCAAGCCGTGGTGCCTTCCATTTAGGTGACCTGATTTGCTCCCTCCCTTCATCCGTGTCCTAAAGCTTTGGTATTGGTTCCCACAAGTAAGGATGACGCCGTGGACCGGACACACCTATGTTGGAGAAAACAGAATTTATGTTTACCTGATAAATTACTTTCTCCAACGGTGTGTCCGGTCCACGGCCCGCCCTGGTTTTTTAATCAGGTCTGATAATTTATTTTCTTTAACTACAGTCACCACGGTACCATATGGTTTCTCCTATGCAAATATTCCTCCTTAACGTCGGTCGAATGACTGGGGTAGGCGGAGCCTAGGAGGGATCATGTGACCAGCTTTGCTGGGCTCTTTGCCATTTCCTGTTGGGGAAGAGAATATCCCACAAGTAAGGATGACGCCGTGGACCGGACACACCGTTGGAGAAAGTAATTTATCAGGTAAACATAAATTCTGTTTTTCTCTACATTTTGTGCTTAGTGGAGGATTTTAATCTCACTTTCTTCCAAAGATGTGGTGAGTCCATGGGTTCATCTTAATTACTGTTGAGAATACCACTCCTCGGCAACAGGAGGAGGCAAAGAGCACCACAGTAAAAACTGTTAAGTATCACTTCCCTACCCATAAACCCCAGTCATTCTCTTTGCCTCTCGTGCAGGGAGGAGGTGAAGTTTAGTGTGTAATTAAAATAGTTATTTCTCTGAAGATAGATACTTCAAGCAAGCTTGCAGGGTATAGCCTTATTCCATGTTAGTCTTTGCGGTCGAGCTGTGGTGGCTTTAAAGCAGTGGGAAACTTGCAAAGTGGTACTTGCTGTGTTTTCTCCACATATGCTGCCCTAATCTCAGATACCAAAGTTAGTTACTTTGTTACCTGCAATTTGACCAGGTCTCTGTGAGGAAGAGATGTCCTCTTATACCTAGGAGCTGTCTTCATGTCGGACAGCTGAGCAGGTAAGTGCGGGCCTTCCAGGTGGGAGAAAGGGCACTTAAGATATTTCTGCTGTGATATATATAAGGGACTGTATTAGCTCACCAATGGTGTAAGGGTTCGCTATGACATGTTGCAGGCAGTGTTTTAGTGAGAGACCGTGTTGGATAAAATGTATCTTAACTAAGGGCTTGTTTTTTGTAAGTGGGTGCTGCAATAGGAGATTTGTTTAAACTATGATTTATTTTTCTGCTCTAAGACGACGGGCGGTTTTAGTTTGGCCACGCCCCCTCCTTCCTAGTTGCTCTGTGGGAGGTTTTCGCGCCTCCCTGATGTCTGCTTACGTATTCAGGCCTTCTTCTTTCAGCTCTGCTTAGTACGAAGGCAGTTTATGTATATTCGGCTGTGGTTGGTGACGGAGCGCATACTAAGTGAGAGTTAGAGAATCCTGTTGCACGTGGTAGTAAGGGCACCTCAGTATACTGAGCTGGGGAGGGAGGTTAAGTCTGAGCGATATCGCTCATCTGTCAATTTTTTGTGTGTATTAAACTCCATATCTACAACTAGCAGCGCAACTAAATGGTAGACAAGAGGAGGTATAGCCTAATATAAACAATTAAGTTAAGCAATATGTGGCACTGTTTGCCTGATGTTAACCAATTTTACAATAAATTTAAAAATACTAAAATGCTTGATTAAAATAATATTACAATCTAGTAAATAAATAGTAAAATCCCCAAAAGTCCCATAACCTGTAAGTAGTCCTGTGACTGGATTCACAACATATATGTAAATGGAATATTATAAATGTCATGGGTTAATTTCAGATGTCCCAGTCAATCACTTTTAGGATGGGATATTATGATAAACCGGGATCAATGCTCTGTCCACTTAAATAGTGAGCACTTTGCAGGTGTTTCCTGAATCGTTCCGGTGCTGCTGACTATAAGATCTTGATTGTTGTCAGATCTTCTCAAACAAAACTAGAATAGAAAAAAGACGAGCGCAACCGCGATTCACTGTATCGACTTTATTTCAGTCAGAGCCCTGACTACAAAAATACACACACACACAAGATGCAGGAATAAAATGTGCCCATAATGTCAATAACGCCTCACTGATGTTCCGGTCCGGCTTACAATTCTCTGTCAGTCCATTCATGGAGTGCTGTTATTGATATCTCCCCAATACTGGATAGAACTGCAGGGCAGAGGGTGGGCTTTACACTGACAATGGTATACAGTCTTTCAGGATATCACTAATCACCTGAACGCGTTTCGTTTACTCACGGGTAAACTTTTTCAACAGGAAATGAATGGATCTTCAACATACTATAGGTCTTTAAATTTACTGGGCTTTGATATCATTGGTCTATGTCAAATGACCATTCATGCCCTTGTCTCTGCCCTCGCGCGAGATGACTATTATATTATTATATGCAGGATTAAAAATGTGCCCATAATGTCAATAATGCCTCACTGATGTTAATGGTCATTTGACACAGAGGCGTTCTTAAAGTGTGTTGAAGATCTTTCATCACTGGGAGTGATCGTACCTGTTCCAAGGCCGGAACAGGGTCTGGGCTTTTACTCAAACCTCTTTGTGGTTCCCAAAAAGGAGGGGATTTTCTGTCCAATTCTAGACTTGAAATGTCTCAACAAATTGCTCAAGATTCCATCCTTCAAGATGGAGACCATTTGGACGATTCTCCCTTTGATTCAAGAGGGTTAGTTTATGACGACCATAGATCTAAAGGATGCATACTTGCATGTTCCCATTCACAGGGATCATCACAAGTTCCTGAAGTTTGCATTTCTAGACCATCACTTTCAGTTTGTGGCCTTACTGTTCGGCCTTGCTACGGCTCCCAGGATATTCTCAAAGGTCCTAGGAGCTCTCTTAGCGGTGGTCCGGTCCAGGGGGATAGCAGTGGCTCCTTTCCTGGACAATATTCTAATTCAGGCCCCTTCCTTTCCTCAAGCATCATCTCACACAGAGATGTTACTGTCTTTTCTTTCATGTAATTAGCAAGAGTCCATGAGCTAGTGACGTATGGGATATACATTCCTACCAGGAGGGGCAAAGTTTCCCAAACCTCAAAATGCCTATAAATACACCCCTCACCACACCCACAATTCAGTTTTACAAACTTTGCCTCCGATGGAGGTGGTGAAGTAAGTTTGTGCTAGATTCTACGTTGATATGCGCTCCGCAGCAAGTTGGAGCCCGGTTTTCCTCTCAGCGTGCAGTGAATGTCAGAGGGATGTGAGGAGAGTATTGCCTATTTGAATGCAGTGATCTCCTTCTACGGGGTCTATTTCATAGGTTCTCTGTTATCGGTCGTAGAGATTCATCTCTTACCTCCCTTTTCAGATCGACGATATACTCTTATATATACCATTACCTCTACTGATTCTCGTTTCAGTACTGGTTTGGCTATCTGCTATATGTAGATGAGTGTCCTGGGGTAAGTAAGTCTTATTTTCTGTGACACTCCAAGCTATGGTTGGGCACTTTGTTTATAAAGTTCTAAATATATGTATTCAAACATTTATTTGCCTTGACTCAGAATGTTCAACTTTCCTTATTTTCAGACAGTCAGTTTCATATTTGGGATAATGCATTTGATTTAATAAATTTTTTCTTACCTTCAAAAAATTTGACTCTTCCCTGTGGGCTGTTAGGCTCGCGGGGGCTGAAAATGCTTCATTTTATTGCGTCATTCTTGGCGCGGATTTTTTTGGCGCAAAAATTCTATTTCCGTTTCCGGCGTCATACGTGTCGCCGGAAGTTGCGTCATTTTTTTGACGTTATTTTGCGCCAAAAATGTCGGCGTTCCGGATGTGGCGTCATTTTTGGCGCCAAAAGCATTTAGGCGCCAAATAATGTGGGCGTCTTATTTGGCGCGAAAAAATATGGGCGTCACTTTTGTCTCCACATTATTTTAGTCTCATTTTTTATTGCTTCTGGTTGCTAGAAGCTTGTTCTTTGGCATTTTTTCCCATTCCTGAAACTGTCTTTTAAGGAATTTGATCAATTTTGCTTTATATATGTTGTTTTTTCTCTTACATATTGCAAGATGTCCCACGTTGCATCTGAGTCAGAAGATACTACAGGAAAATCGCTGTCAAGTGCTGAATCTACCAAAGCTAAGTGCATCTGCTGTAAACTTTTGGTAGCTATTCCTCCAGCTGTTGTTTGTATTGATTGTCATGACAAACTTGTTAAAGCAGATAATATTTCCTTTAGTAAAGTACCATTGCCTGTTGCAGTTCCTTCAACATCTAAGGTGCAGAATGTTCCTGATAATATAAGAGATTTTGTTTCAGAATCCATTAAGAAGGCTATGTCTGTTATTTCTCCTTCTAGTAAACGTAAAAAATCTTTTAAAACTTCTCTCCCTACAGATGAATTTTTAAATGAAGATCATCATTCTGATTCTGATGATTCCTCTGGTTCAGAGGATTCTGTCTCAGAGGTTGATGCTGATAAATCTTCATATTTATTTAAAATGGAATTTATTCGTTCTTTACTTAAAGAAGTACTAATTGCTTTAGAAATAGAGGATTCTGGTCCTCTTGATGTTAATTCTAAACGTTTGGATAAGGTTTTTAAAGCTCCTGTGGTTTTTCCAGAAGTTTTTCCTGTTCCTAATGCTATTTCTGCAGTAATTTCCAAGGAATGGGATAAATTGGGTAATTCATTTACTCCTTCTAAACGTTTTAAGCATTTATATCCTGTGCCGTCTGACAGATTAGAATTTTGGGACAAGATCCCTAAAGTTGATGGGGCTATTTCTACCCTTGCTAAACGTACTACTATTCCTACGTCAGATGGTACTTCGTTTAAAGATCCTCTAGATAGGAAAATTGAATCCTTTCTAAGAAAAGCTTATCTGTGTTCAGGTAATCTTCTTAGACCTGCTATATCTTTGGCTGATGTTGCTGCAGCTTCAACTTTTTGGTTGGAAACTTTAGCGCAACAAGTAACACATTGTGATTCTCATGATATTATTATTCTTCTTCAGCATGCTAATAATTTTATATGTGATGCTATTTTTGATATTATCAGAGTTGATGTCAGGTTTATGTCTCTAGCTATCTTAGCTAGAAGAGCTTTATGGCTTAAAACTTGGAATGCTGATATGGCTTCTAAATCAACTTTGCTTTCCATTTCTTTCCAGGGTAACAAATTATTTGGTTCTCAGTTGGATTCCATTATTTCAACTGTTACTGGTGGGAAAGGAACTTTTTTACCACAGGATAAAAAATCTAAAGGTAAAAACAGGGCTAATAATCGTTTTCGTTCCTTTCGTTTCAACAAAGAACAAAAACCTGATCCTTCATCCTCAGGAGCAGTTTCGGTTTGGAAACCATCTCCAGTCTGGAATAAATCTAAGCCAGCTAGAAAGGCAAAGCCTGCTTCTAAGTCCACATGAAGGTGCGGCCCTCGTTCCAGCTCAGCTGGTAGGGGGCAGGTTACGTTTTTTCAAGGAAATTTGGATCAATTCTGTTCACAATCTTTGGATTCAGAGCATTGTTTTAGAAGGGTACAGAATTGGTTTCAAGATGAGACCTCCTGCAAAGAGATTTTTTCTTTCCCGTGTCCCAGTAAATCCAGTAAAAGCTCAAGTATTTCTGAAATGTGTTTCAGATCTAGAGTTGTCTGGAGTAATTATGCCAGTTCCAGTTCCGGAACAGGGGATGGGGTTTTATTCAAATCTCTTCATTGTACCAAAGAAGGAGAATTCCTTCAGACCAGTTCTGGATCTAAAAATATTGAATCGTTATGTAAGGATACCAACGTTCAAGATGGTAACTGTAAGGACTATATTGCCTTTTGTTCAGCAAGGGAATTATATGTCCACAATAGATTTACAGGATGCATATCTGCATATTCCGATTCATCCAGATCATTATCAGTTCCTGAGATTCTCTTTTCTGGACAAGCATTACCAGTTTGTGGCTCTGCCGTTTGGCCTAGCTACAGCTCCAAGAATTTTTACAAAGGTTCTCGGTGCCCTTCTGTCTGTAATCAGAGAACAGGGTATTGTGGTATTTCCTTATTTGGACGATATCTTGGTACTTGCTCAGTCTTTACATTTAGCAGAATCTCATACGAATCGACTTGTGTTGTTTCTTCAAGATCATGGTTGGAGGATCAATTTACCAAAAAGTTCTTTGATTCCTCAGACAAGAGTAACCTTTCTGGGTTTCCAGATGGATTCAGTGTCCATGACTCTGTCTTTAACAGACAAGAGACGTCTAAAATTGATTGCAGCTTGTCGAAACCTTCAGTCACAATCATTCCCTTCGGTAGCCTTATGCATGGAAATTCTAGGTCTTATGACTGCTGCATCGGACGCGATCCCCTTTGCTGGTTTTCACATGCGACCTCTTCAGCTCTGTATGCTGAAGCAATGGTGCAAGGATTACACAAAGATTTCTCAAATAATATCTTTAAAACCGATTGTTCGACACTCTCTAACATGGTGGACAGACCACCATCGTTTAATTCAGGGGGCTTCTTTTGTGCTTCCGACCTGGACTGTAATTTCAACAGATGCAAGTCTTTCAGGTTGGGGAGCTGTGTGGGGATCTCTGACAGCACAAGGAGTTTGGGAATCTCAGGAGGTGAGATTACCGATCAATATTTTGGAACTCCGTGCAATTTTCAGAGCTCTTCAGTTTTGGCCTCTTCTGAAGAGAGAATCGTTCATTTGTTTTCAGACGGACAATGTCACAACTGTGGCATACATCAATCATCAAGGAGGGACTCACAGTCCTCTGGCTATGAGAGAAGTATCTCGAATTTTGGTTTGGGCGGAATCCAGCTCCTGTCTAATCTCTGCGGTTCATATCCCAGGTATAGACAATTGGGAAGCGGATTATCTCAGTCGCCAAACGTTACATCCGAGCGAATGGTCTCTTCACCCAGAGGTATTTCTACAGATTGTTCAAATGTGGGAACTTCCAGAAATAGATCTGATGGCGTCCCATCTAAACAAGAAACTTCCCAGGTATCTGTCCAGATCCCGGGATCCTCAGGCGGACGCAGTGGATGCATTATCACTTCCTTGGAAGTATCATCCTGCCTATATCTTTCCGCCTCTAGTTCTTCTTCCAAGAGTAATATCCAAGATTCTGAAGGAATGCTCGTTTGTTCTGCTGGTAGCTCCGGCATGGCCTCACAGATTTTGGTATGCGGATCTTGTCCGGATGGCCTCTTGCCAACCGTGGACTCTTCCGTTAAGACCAGACCTTCTGTCACAAGGTCCTTTTTTCCATCAGGATCTGAAATCCTTAAATTTAAAGGTATGGAGATTGAACGCTTGATTCTTGGTCAAAGAGGTTTCTCTGACTCTGTCATTAATACTATGTTACAGGCTCGTAAGTCTGTATCTCGAGAGATATATTATAGAGTCTGGAAGACTTATATTTCTTGGTGTCTTTCTCATCATTTTTCTTGGCATTCTTTTAGAATACCGAGAATTTTACAGTTTCTTCAGGATGGTTTAGATAAGGGTTTGTCCGCAAGTTCTTTGAAAGGACAAATCTCTGCTCTTTCTGTTCTTTTTCACAGAAAGATTGCTATTCTTCCTGATATTCATTGTTTTGTACAAGCTTTGGTTCGTATAAAACCTGTCATTAAGTCAATCTCTCCTCCTTGGAGTTTGAATCTGGTTCTGGGAGCTCTTCAAGCTCCTCCGTTTGAACCTATGCATTCATTGGACATTAAATTGCTTTCTTGGAAAGTTTTGTTCCTTTTGGCCATCTCTTCTGCTAGAAGAGTTTCTGAATTATCTGCTCTTTCTTGTGAGTCTCCTTTTCTGATTTTTCACCAGGATAAGGCGGTGTTGCGAACTTCTTTTGAATTTTTACCTAAAGTTGTGAATTCCAACAACATTAGTAGAGAAATTGTGGTTCCTTCATTATGTCCTAATCCTAAGAATTCTAAGGAGAAATCGTTGCATTCTTTGGATGTTGTTAGAGCTTTGAAATATTATGTTGAAGCTACGAAATCTTTCCGTAAGACTTCTAGTCTATTTGTTATCTTTTCCGGTTCTAGAAAAGGCCAGAAAGCTTCTGCCATTTCTTTGGCATCTTGGTTGAAATCTTTAATTCATCTTGCTTATGTTGAGTCGGGTAAAACTCCGCCTCAGAGAATTACAGCTCATTCTACTAGGTCAGTTTCTACTTCCTGGGCGTTTAGGAATGAAGCTTCGGTTGACCAGATTTGCAAAGCAGCAACTTGGTCCTCTTTGCATACTTTTACTAAATTCTACCATTTTGATGTATTTTCTTCTTCTGAAGCAGTTTTTGGTAGAAAAGTACTTCAGGCAGCGGTTTCAGTTTGAATCTTCTGCTTATGTTTTTCGTTAAACTTTTATTTTGGGTGTGGATTATTTTCAGCAGGAATTGGCTGTCTTTATTTTATCCCTCCCTCTCTAGTGACTCTTGCGTGGAAAGATCCACATCTTGGGTAGTCATTATCCCATACGTCACTAGCTCATGGACTCTTGCTAATTACATGAAAGAAAACATAATTTATGTAAGAACTTACCTGATAAATTCATTTCTTTCATATTAGCAAGAGTCCATGAGGCCCACCCTTTTTTGTGGTGGTTATGATTTTGTATAAAGCACAATTTATTCCAATTCCTTATTTTATATGCTTTCGCACTTTTTTATCACCCCACTTCTTGGCTATTCGTTAAACTGAATTGTGGGTGTGGTGAGGGGTGTATTTATAGGCATTTTGAGGTTTGGGAAACTTTGCCCCTCCTGGTAGGAATGTATATCCCATACGTCACTAGCTCATGGACTCTTGCTAATATGAAAGAAATGAATTTATCAGGTAAGTTCTTACATAAATTATGTTTTCTCCGGTCACACGGGTGGAAAGTGAATCTGGAAAAGAGTTGCCTAGTTCCAGCGACAAGGGTAGTTTTCCTAGGGACAATCATAGATTCGGTTCTGATGCAGATTTTCCTGACAGAGGTCAGAACAGTCGAGCTCCTCTCGTCTTGTCAATTTCTGCAAGAGACGGCTCGCCCTTCAGTTGCCCAATGTATGGAAGTAATTGGTCTGATGGTGGCCGCCATGGACATCGTTCCATTTGCTCGGTTTCATCTGAGAGCCCTGCAGTTGAGCATGCTCAGTCAGTAGAACGGAGATTGTGTGGATCTATCCCCAAAATTAACTCTAGATTAGAAGATGAAGGATTCTCTTCTGTGGCAGCTATCTCTGGAACACCTGACTCAGGGCACCTGTTTTTGGAGACCTTCATGGGTGATAGTGACCAGGGACGCCAGTCTAGTGGGCTGGGGAGCAGTCTGGAATTCTCTAAAGGTGCAGGGTCTTTGGTCTTGAGGAGTCCGAACTTCCGATCAACATCTTAGAGTTGAGAGCAATTTACAACGCGCTGTTGGGTTGGCCTCAGCTGTCCTTGAGCTAGTTCATCAGATTCCAATCGGACAACATAACCTCAGTGGCGTACATCAACCACCAGGGGGGAACTCTGAGTTCTCTAGCTATGAGCGAGGTATCTCGGATCATTCAGTGGGCAGAGGATCACTGTTGTTGCCTTTCTGCCATCTACATCCCGGGAGTGGACAATTGGGAAGCGGACATCCTAAGCAGGCAGACCTTTCATCCGGTGGTGTTCTCCAGGTTGATATCCAAATGGGGGACTCCGGAGTTGGATCTGATGGCGTCTCAACAAAATGCCAAGATTCCAAAGTACGGTTCCAGATCGAGGGATCCTCAAGCCTGCCTAATAGATGCATTGCGATCCCTTGGAATTTCAATATGGCTTATCTGTTTCCCCTGTTTGCTCTTCTTCCTCGGGTGATTGCTCGAATAAGACAGGAAAGGGCGTCAGTGATTCTAATTGCTCTGGCTTGGCTTCGAAGAATCTGGTATGCGGACCTAGTGGAGATGTCGTCTCTACCTCCGGGGAGGCTCCCCCTGAGGAAGGACCTTCTTCTTCAGGGACCCTTTCTTCATCCAAATCTCGTTTCTCTGAAGCTGACTGCCTGGAGATTGAACGCTTGATTCTATCTAAGCGGGGGTTCTTCGAGTCAGTAATTGAGACTATGATTCAGGCTCGTAAGCCTGTTACCAGGAAGATTTACCATAAGATATGGAGAAAATATCTTTATGGGTGTGAATCCAAGGGATATTCTTTGAGTAGGGTTAGGATTCCAATAATTTTGTCCTTTCTCCAGGAGGGTCTGGAGAAGGGTTTATCTGTTAGCACCTTGAAGGGTCAAATTTCAGCCTCATCAGTGTTATTACACAAACGTTTGGCAGATGTGTCAGGCCTTGGTCAGAATCAGGCCTGTGTTTAAGGCTGTTGCTCCACCTTGGAGCCTTAATCTAGTTCTGAATGTTTTGCAGTGGCGTCCGTTAGAAGCTTAATATCAAGAGAATGCATTCGCTCAATCTTGGAAGGTTTTGTTTCTGTTGGCGATTTCTTCTGCACGGAGGGTATCTGAACTTTCCGCCTTGCAGTTTGATTCTCCTTATCTTTTTCATGCAGATAAGGCGGTTCTTCGCACTAATTTGAGATTTCTTCCCAAAATTGTCTCTACTAGGAATATTAATCAGGAAATTGTTGTTGTCCCTTCTCTGTGTCCGAAGTCATCTTCGGATAAAGAATGTCTGTTACATAATTTGGACGTGGTCCGTGCTCTTAAGTTTTTTATTTGGAAGCGACTAAAAACTTTTGCACGTCTTCTGCTCTTTTTGTTTGTTTTTCCAGAAAGAATAGAGAGGTCAGGCTTCTGCTTCTACTCTTGCTTTTTGGTTGCGAAGTGTGATTCGCATGGCTTACGAGTCTTCTGGGGAACAGCCTCCAGAGAGAATTAGGGCTCATTCCACCAGGGCTGTAGCCTCTTTTTGGGCTTTCAAAAATGAAGCTTCTATGGAGCAGATTTGCAAGGCTGCAACTTGGTCTTCTTTACATACGTTTTCTAAATTTTACAGATTTGATACTTTTACCTCTGCTGAGGCAGCTTTTGGGAGAAAGGTTCTTTAAGCGAGGGTGCCTTCTGTTTAGGCATGCTGGTTGTTAGCCCTCCCTATGCATCTGTGTCCTCTAGCTTGGGTATTGTTTCCCAACAGTAATTAAGATGAACCTGTGGACTCACCACATCTTTGGAAGAAAACAAAATTTATGCTTACTTGATAAATTTATTTCTTCAAGATGTGGTGAGTCCACGGACCCACCCTTTTTTTGTAGTTTTTTCTTTATGGGTATTTTACTAAACCTCATACACCTCGGCACCCTGTGTTGCTTTCCTTTCTCCATTTCCTTTCGGTCAAATTACTGGGGTTTATGGGTAGGGAAGTGATACTTAACAGTTTTTACTGTGGTGCTCTTTGCCGCCTCCTGCTGGCGAGGAGTGGTATTCCCAACAGTAATTAAGATGAACCTGTGGACTCACCACATCTTGAAGAAATAAATTTATCAGGTAAGCATAAATTTTGTTTTTTGCCTCCCCATAATTAAAAAAATAAAAATAATAAATATATATATATATATATATATATATATATATATATATATATATATATATATATATATATATATATATACACATATATATACACACACACACACACACGCCGGACGGTGCACCTGCTAAATATGCCCTGGGGAGAACACGGAAAATACATAAACAGACACACATATATACTCCATCTATCTTATGACTATTAATAAATTCATGCACAACAGTTGCAGAGAGTATAGTACAATAAAAAATAAAGAAAATAAACTATATGTGGGGGTAATGAATGCCTACAATCACTTATAAAAATAGGTATTTATTTTATATTTAAATTGGTTACACAGATTATTTTGTTACTGGTTCTGAGAAAACCAAAGTGATCTTTGCTTCTGCCATTAAATGTTTGTATTCAGTCTAAAACAAAGGCTTACAGCTTTCACTTTACTGGAAAAAGAAACAACAACCTTGTCTTAGAAGAAAAGGTTTTTTGTGCCAAGTGACCCATGTGTGAGGATTCCAGTCATGGCAGAGGGCCCAGCTATGTTTCCCTGCGTCACTGCACTCTCGTACTGTTGTGAGGGATTAGCTAGTCTATTTATGGCAACGCCCTTATCTACACCTTAAGCTATATAAGCACATTGCAGACAAGCAGAATTTTTCTTTTCTCTGGTCATCTGCTCCATTAAACTAGTGGTAAGCGATTTTGCTCATGTAAACAAGCATTCTGTTGCCGGTGCATCTTGTTAACAGTTTTGCAGTTTGTTTAGCTATACTTGCTAAGACCATGGTTTTAACTCTTCCTTTTATACATAAATGAAATGTGTTTTTTAATATTTGTGACTTATGTATATATTTTTATATTTCTGTGAATTTTTTATTTATTCAATTATTGTTAATATATATTCCGTTGATATAGAGATTACAGACTGTATAATTGTATTGTATTGTATGTTTTTAAATGTTGATGAACTGCAACATTATAGTGTTAATGATTAACAATGCCCAAAGATATGGGGTTAGGAATAATTGTTTTAGCAGATACATAAGGCGTGATGAAGCCACAAATCTCTTAGAGGTGAGTGGCGGCACTTTGATGTACACTTTCATTTGGGCACATTTGTTTGCCAGGCTTTTGATGTGTGTATATATAGTTTTTCCTTTTTAGCTGTACAGATGGTGCTTTTTGTATGATAAGTGTATTGCTGCCATTTGCAAAACTGATTTTGTTGGGGTTGGGGAATCTTTGGTTGGTCATCGGATTTTATGATGTAAAGATCCATTGTTATTCAGAGACATGAAGGGCTATTGGTTAATTGAAAATATTTAAATTTGTAATAGTGTGTTGTTTGTGTGTTTAAATAAATGCACCATTGGTTTAATAACATGACTTATTATTTTCATGGTTGTGGAGGCTTTGCTCTTTCAACCAGTAGAGCTCTGAGTTGCTTTTATCCTCCAGTAAGCAGTGGATGCTTCATTATTATCAGTGCACACATGCATTTCTTGATCATTTCAATTTAAAGTTAAGGTTCATTTTGATGAACAAGTGCACTTTAATTCATCAAAATTGACATTTCACTGTTTTCTTCAAAAACTTACCTTTTAATCCTGGCAGTCGCTCCAGCACTTCCTCCGCTCGTCGCAAGCCATCTTCGCGGGTCCAAAATGACGAATCCGGCTTCCTCCAATCACAGCGTTGCATCAGGCCAAGATTCCCCCGGGGGGAAGCTGTGATTGGAGGAAGCCTGATTCGTCATTTCTGACGTCTGCAGAGGCTTCCGACGGCCGGGGGAATCGCTGGAGCAGCATTCAGGATTAAAAGGTAGGTTTTTAAAGAAAACCGTGAAATGTCAATTTTGATGAATTAAAGTGCCCTTTTTTTTAATAGGTTTATTAAAAACCGGGCACTAATTCATCAAAATGGACCTTCACTTTAAGCAGCTTTAAATTAATGTTATAGAAAACTGTAAAAAAAAAATAACAGTTCTATCCTTCACATGTAAGCACGCATTTGTGTGTGTGTGTGTGTGTGTGTGTGTATATATATATATATATATATATATATATATATATATATATATATATATATATATATATATATATATATATATATATATATAGGGACTGTTATCATTTGAGAGAGAAAAATATATATATATAGGGACTGTTATCATTTGAGAGAAAAAAAAATATATATATATAGGGACTGTTATCATTTGAGAGAGAAAAAAAAAAAATATATATATATATATATATATAGGGACTGTTATCATTTGAGAGAAAAAAAAAATATATATATATAGGGACTGTTATCATTTGAGAGAAAAAAAAAATATATATATATATAGGGACTGTTATCATTTGAGAGAAAAAAAAAATAATATATATATATATATATAGGGACTGTTATCATTTGACAAATATATATATATGCTTTTATACATACTGTATATATTTATGTGTTAATACGTGTATATAAACACATAAATATATATGTATATAATCATATACATATAAATTTAAACTTTGCTGCCCATCTCTTCACGACTTACCCCCTTCACTGCGCTAGGTTCTCTGCCGTGACTATCAGCATGAGAACGAGGCTCCCATTGGAGCCTATGGAAGCACGCTCTCATGAGCACAAAGCTTCCATGCAATGCAAGGTCAGGTTCGCATTGTGCTTTACTTCAAATACCAGCGCACATTTACGTATGCTGGTATTACGAGTGGCGCGCAAATATCTCGCTCTTGAAAGTGCAATTTGTAATCTGTCCAAAATGTTTACAAACGGAGCACCCTCTAAAACAGGGAGAGTCTAGTCAAAATTTAAACTTTCATGATTCATATAGGGCATACAATTTTAAACAACTTTCCAATTTATTTTTATCATCAAATTTGCTTATTTTCTTGGTATTCTTTGTTGAAAGCTAAAACTAGGTATGTTCATATGCTAATTTCTAAACCCTTGAAGGCCGCCTCTTATCTCCGTGCATTCAACAGTTTTTCACAGCTAGAGGGCATTAGTTCATGTGTGCCATATAGCTAACAGCGTGCTTACTCCGGGGAGTTGCATTTTAGCTAATCAGTGCTGTCTCATAAGTAAGTCTATCAAAAGCACTGAAATAAGGGGGCAGTTTGCAGAGGCTTAGATACAAGGTAATCAAAGAGGTAAAAAGTGTATCAATATAACTGTTTGTTATGCAAAACTGGCAAATAGGTAATAAAGGCATTATCTATCTTTTTTTAACCCCTTAACGACCAACGACGTATGGGGTACGTCCTGCAAAAAAATGCAGATAATGACCAAGGACGTACCCCGTACGTCGTTGGTCTTTGAAAGCAGTGGAAGCGATCCTGATCACTTCCAACTGCTTTCATGTTATAGCAGTGATGCCTCGATATTGAGGCATCCTGCTATAACATTTTTTAGCCCACCGATGAAGAGAGAGCCACCCTGTGGCCCTCTCTGCATCGGCCATCAATGGCCATGTTCGTTGGTGGGTGGGAGCTGATCCAGGGAGGCGGGTGGGCGGCCATCGGTGGGGAAGGGGGCGAGATCGAGTGCGCGCGTGCGCGCGGGTGCGCGCGCGCAGGTGGGAACCCTACACTATGGAACAAAAGTTAAGTGTTACACGGTGGGAGAGAGGGTGGGAACATTAGAAATTAAGTTGTTATTTAACGATCTGGGAGGGTGGGAGGTTGGGGGTTGAGGGGGGGCAGCTACACTACAGAAAATATAATTTTTAAAATAATAAAATATAATAAAAAAGATATTTGATTTCAAACTGGGTACTGGCAGACAGCTGCCAGTACCCAATATGGCGCATAATAAGGCAGAGAGGGGGGTTAGAGAGCTGGTTGGGGGCTAAGGGGGGATCCTACAGAGCAGAATTATCATTTTTTTTTTTTTTTTAAATCCCCAAAAAAATCTTATTTTAGTACTGGCAGACTTACTGCCAGTACTTAAGATGGCGGGGACAATTGTGGGGTGGGGGAGGGAAGAGAGCTGTTTGGGAGGGATCAGGGGGTGTGATGTGTCATGTGGGAGGTTGATACCTACACTAAAGCTAAAATTAACCCTGCAAGCTCCCTACAAGCTCCCTAATTAACCCCTTCAATGCTGGGCATTATACACGTGTGGTGCGCAACGGCATTTAGCTGCCTTCTAATTACCAAAAAGCAAAGCCAAAGCCATATATGTCTGCTATTTCTGAACAAAGGGGATCCCAGAGAAGCTTTTACAACCATGTATGCCATAATTGCACAAGCTGTTTGTAAATAATTTCAGTGAGAAACCTAAAATTGTGAAAAATTTAACGCTTTATTTTTATTTGTTAGCATTTGGCGGTGAAATGGTGGCATGAAATATACCAAAATGGGCCTAGATCAATACTTTGGGTTGTCTACTACATTATACTAAAGCTAAAATTAACCCTACAAGCTTCCTAATTAACCCCTTCAATGCTGGGCATAATACATGTGTGGTGCGCAGTGGCATTTTGCGGCCTTCTAAATACCAAAAAGCAATGCCAAAGCCATATATGTCTGGAATTTCTGAACAAAGGGGATCCCAGAGAAGCATTTACAACCATTTGTGCCATAATTGCACAAGTTGTTTGTAAATAATTTCAGTGAGAAACCTAAAGTTTGTGAAACAATTTGTGAAAAAGTGAACAATTTTTTTTATTTGATCGCATTTGGTAGTGAAATGGTGGCATGAAATATACCAAAATTGGCCTAGATCAATACTTTGGGATGTCTTCTAAAAAAAAATATATGCATGTCAAGGGATATTCAGGGATTCCTGGAAGATATCAGTGTCCCAATGTAACTAGCGCTAATTTTGAAAAAAAGTGGTTTGGAAATAGCAAAGTGCTACTTGTATTTATGGCCCTATAACTTGCAAAAAAAGCAAAGCACATGTAAATATTGGGTATTTCTAAACTCAGGACAAAATTTAGAAACTATTTAGCATGGGTGTTTTTTGGTGGTTGTAGATATGTAACAGATTTTGGGGGTCAAAGTTAGAAAAAGTGTGTTTTTTTCCATTTTTTCCTCATATTTTATAATTTTTTTTATAGTAAATTATAAGATATGATGAAAATAATGGTATCTTTAGAAAGTCCATTTAGTGGCGAGAAAAACGGTATATAATATGTGTGGGTACAGTAAATGAGTAAGAGGAAAATTACAGCTAAACACAAACACTGCAGAAATGTAAAAATAGCCTTGGTCCCAAACAGACAGAAAATGGAAAAGTGCTGTGGTCCTTAAGGGGTTAAACAATAACAATTATGGAGTAGACTGTCCCTTTAAATGTAGTGAACACTCTCTTTCTTTATTTGTCAAAGCACTGAATACATTGCTGTCAACAGTGCTTTTCACTGTCCTATAAAGCACACTTCTGTGATTTACTCCAGTTTGGCAATGGGATGGTTTGGAGGATGAAAGTACTTTTTTATTCAGAAGAAAGTGTTTTTAAAGTTTGTACCACCTCTGATGTGGACAAGTAGCTGGTATTAGCTAGGGCACTAGGTCATCAGGCACCTTGTAGGAATTATTGTATTCCTGTAGCAGGTAATAGGTTGCTGATGCTTAAAACTAGGTTTGAGATATGATGTGGAAATGTTGCAGCTATTCTAAGGTCTGGTATAATGAGGGTGCAGATGGCATGCACCAAACGTTACAAGACCAGCAAAATGTGCATTTTATTAAATATTCTAATTACTAGTCCTAAAGCCCTTGTACACAGGACATTTTTTGCAGTACAGCGGTCCCACCCCTTGCTCTCTCTATCCCCCCCTCTCTTTTGGGCTCTCTTTCCCCCCCCCCCCTCTCTTTTGGGCTCTCTCTCCCCCTCTCTTTTGGGCTCTCTCTCCCCCTCTCTTTTGCGCTCTCTTCCCCCACTCTTTTGCGCTTTCTCTCTCCCCTTTTTTGCGCTCTCTCCCCCTCTCTTTTGCACTCTCTCCCCCTCTCTTTTGCGCTCTCTTTCTTCTCTTTTGCACTCTCTCCCCCCTCTCTTTTGCTGTCTCTCTCCCCTTCTCTCTTTTGCTCTCTCTCTCCCCTTCTCTCTTTTGCTCTCTCTCTCCCCTTCTCTCTTTTGCTCTCTCTTTCCCCTTCTCTCTTTTGCTCTCTCTCTCCCCTTCTCTCTTTTGCTCTCTCTCTCCCCCTCTCTCTTTTGCTCTCTCTCCCCCTCTCTCTTTTGCTCTCTCTCCCCCTCTCGCTTTTGCTCTCTCCCCCTCTCGCTTTTGCGCTCTCTATATCCACCCTCTTCTGCTCTCAATATCCCTCCTCTTTAGAGCTCTCTGTCTCCCGGCGTCATGCCCAGCACCGCCCACGTCACGCCCACTCCACCACACAACACCAGGTCAGTTGGAAGGCCAGGTGTGTTTGTCCTCGCGCGCAGTCTCTACTGCGCATGACAGCTTCGGACAAACACACTTGGCCTTTTATTATATAGGATAAGTAGGCCCCCTTGGGAAAGTTGGACACCCTTGATCTAGATCAGGTTTTTCAGTTCCAGCCCCCTAATAAGTCAGATATTCAGAATCGCCTGAGGGGCGAGAAGGTTAATAGCCATGGTTAAAGATCAGCTGACTATATCACCTGTGCTCTAGTTCAAATGTCATGAAAATCTGGCCTATTAGGGGGCCCTGAGGACTGGTATTGAAAAACCTGATCTAGAGAATTTTTGTTTTCTTTTAGCAGTTAAAGGGTTATTAAACATGGATAGAAAAAAGGAGCAGTAGTCAAAGTGAGGCATTGACCTAAGATGTCATTCTCCTCCCATTTGTGACTTTGACAAGCCTGCCCAATTGTCATTGTTCAGCACTGTCACATTGAGTTGTAGTGTACTGTGAGTTGATGTGGCCCAGAGCCCATGTAAGGGGTTAAAGGGACACTTAACCCAAAATTTTTCTTTCATGATTCAGATAGAGCATGCAATTTTAAGCAACTTTCTAATTTACTCATATTCTCAATTTTTATTCGTTCTCTTGCTTTCTTTATTTAAAAAGCAGGAATGTAAAGTTTAGGAGCCGGCCCATTTTAGGTTCAGCACCCTGGATAGCACTTGCTTATTGGGGCTTACATTTAGCCACCAATAAGCAAGTGTAACTAAGGTTCTGAACCAAAAATGGACCGGCTCCTAAGCTTTACATTCCTGTTTTTTTAAATAAAAATAGCAAGAGAGCGAAGATAAATTTATAATAGGAGTGCATGCAATTTTAAGCAACTATCTGAATCATAAAAGAAAAAAATGGGTTTAGTAACCCTTGAAGTCGCAATCTGATGTTTTATTGGCAAATTACTGTGGTGAAAATAAAACCTTAAAGGGACAGTTTACTCAAACATTTTCTCCCCTTTATTTGTTCCCAATGATCCACTTTACCTGCTGGAGTGTATTAAATTGTTTACAAGTATTTCCATTACCCTTACATTGGCATTTGAAATAGTTGATTTAGCCTTTGGTATCTCCACCTATTCTGAAAGTTTTTGACCTCAAGGCCAAGCTGTATTAACACAGCCAGTAGAAGAAATAAACACTCCCAGTGTGTTATAGAAGAGATAAGGTAATAAACTGTTAATTTTCCATTGTTCTCTCCAAGTATTGGTGATTGTTTTATAACCAGATATAAGATAAGGAAGCATGTATATGTACACAATGTGATAAAGTAATGAGATCTGATTATACTTACAAGCTCAACCCATTTTATTAGGCTGTGGCTTCAAAACACAAAATCAGCTAATAAACATTAAAAAGCATATTCTCATACATTTTATACTCTGCAGCTGGTAAAAAAAAGTAATTGGGAACACAGTAAGAGAAAAACTATTTTATAGTAATCTGTGGTTCCCAAAAAAGAGGGAACCTTCAGACCAATTTTGGATCTAAAGAACTTAAACAAATTCCTCAGAGTTCCATCATTCAAGATGGAAACTATTCGTACCATCCTACCTATGATCCAGGAGGGTCAATATATGACTACAGTGGATTTAAAGGATGCTTATCTTCACATTCCGATACACAAAGATCATCATCGGTTTCTCCGGTTTGCCTTTCTAGACAGGCATTACCAGTTTGTAGCTCTTCCCTTTGGATTAGCTACAGCCCAAGAATCCTTACGAAGGTTCTAGGGTCGCTTCTGGCGGTCCTAAGGCCGCGGGGCATAGCAGTGGCCCCTTATTTAGACGACATCCTGATACAGGCGTCAAACTTCCAAATTGCCAAGTCTCATACGGACGTAGTACTGGCATTTCTGAGGTCGCATGGGTGGAAAGTGACCAAGGAAAAGAGTTCTCTATTCCCACTCACAAGAGTTTCCTTCCTAGGGACTCTGATAGATTCTGTAGAAATGAAAATTTACCTGACGGAGTCCAGGTTATAAAAGCTTCTAAATTCCTGCCGGGTTCTTCATTCCATTCCGCACCCCTCGGTGGGTCAGTGTATGGAAGTAATCGGCTTAATGGTAGCGGCAATGGACATAGTGCCGTTTGCACGCTTACATCTCAGACAGCTGCAACTATGCATGCTCAATCAGTGGAACGGGGATTACACAGATTTGTCCCCTCTACTAAATCTGGATCAAGAGACCAGGGATTCTCTTCTCTGGTGGCTATCTCGGGTCCATCTGTCCAAAGGTATGACCTTTTGCAGGCCAGATTGGACAATTGTAACAACAGATGCCAGCCTTTTAGGTTGGGGTGCAGTCTGGAACTCCCTGAAGGCCCAGGGATCGTGGACTCAGGAGGAGACACTCCTTCCAATAAATATTCTGGAACTGAGAGCGATATTCAATGCTCTTCAGGCTTGGCCTCTGTTAGCAACTCTGAGGTACATCAGATTTCAGTCGGACAACATCATGACTGTAGCTTACATCAACCATCAAGGGGGAACAAGAAGTTCCCTAGCGATGTTAGAAGTTTCAAAAATAATTCACTGGGCAGAGATACACTCCTGCCACCTATCAGCTATTCATATCCCAGGTGTAGAGAACTGGGAGGCGGATTTTCGAAGTCGTCAGACTTTTCATCCGGGGGAGTGGGAACTCCATCCGGAGGTGTTTGCACAATTGATTCGTCATTGGGGCAAACCAGAACTGGATCTCATGGCGTCTCGCCAGAACGCCAAGCTTCCTTGTTACGGATCCAGGTCCAGGGATCCCAAGGCGACGCTGATAGATGCTCTAGCAGCGCCCTGGTTTTTCAACCTGGCTTATGTGTTTCCACCGTTTCCTCTGCTTCCTCGACTGATTGCCAAGATCAAGCAGGAGAGAGCATCGGTGATTTTGATAGCGCCTGCGTGGCCACGCAGGACCTGGTATGCAGATCTAGTGGACATGTCATCCTTTCCACCATGGACTCTGCCTCTGAGACAGGACCTTCTAATTCAGGGTCCCTTCAACCATCTAAATCTAATTTCTCTGAGACTGACTGCCTGGAGATTGAACGCTTGATTTCTCCAACATAGGTGTGTCCGGTCCACGGCGTCATCCTTACTTGTGGGATATTCTCTTCCCCAACAGGAAATGGCAAAGAGCCCAGCAAAGCTGGTCACATGATCCCTCCTAGGCTCCGCCTACCCCAGTCATTCTCTTTGCCGTTGTACAGGCAACATCTCCACGGAGATGGCTTAGAGTTTTTTAGTGTTTAACTGTAGTTTTTATTATTCAATCAAGAGTTTGTTATTTTGAAATAGTGCTGGTATGTACTATTTACTCAGAAACAGAAAAGAGATGAAGATTTCTGTTTGTATGAGGAAAATGATTTTAGCAACCGTCACTAAAATCCATGGCTGTTCCACACAGGACTGTTGAGAGCAATTAACTTCAGTTGGGGGAACAGTGAGCAGTCTCTTGCTGCTTGAGGTATGACACATTCTAACAAGACGATGTAATGCTGGAAGCTGTCATTTTCCCTCTGGGATCCGGTAAGCCATGTTTATTACGATTGTAAATAAGGGCTTCAAAAAGGGCTTATTAAGACTGTAGACTTTTTTTGGGCTAAATCGATTGATTATTAACACATATTTAGCCTTGAGGAATCATTTTATCTGGGTATTTTGATATAATAATATCGGCAGGCACTGTTTTAGACACCTTATTCTTTAGGGGCTTTCCCAAAGCATAGGCAGAGCCTCATTTTCGCGCCGGTGTTGCGCACTTGTTTTTGAGAGGCATGGCATGCAGTCGCATGTGAGAGGAGCTCTGATACTTAGAAAAGACTTTCTGAAGGCGTCATTTGGTATCGTATTCCCCTTGGGGCTTGGTTGGGTCTCAGCAAAGCAGATACCAGGGACTGTAAAGGGGTTAAAGTTCAAAACGGCTCCGGTTCCGTTATTTTAAGGGTTAAAGCTTCCAAATTTGGTGTGCAATACTTTTAAGGCTTTAAGACACTGTGGTGAAAATTTGGTAAATTTTGAACAATTCCTTCATGTTTTTTCGCATTTGCAGTAATAAAGTGTGTTCAGTTTAAAATTTAAAGTGACAGTAACGGTTTTATTTTAAAACGTTTTTTGTACTTGTTATCAAGTTTATGCCTGTTTAACATGTCTGAACTACCAGATAGACTGTGTTCTGAATGTGGGGAAGCCAGAATTCCTATTCATTTAAATAAATGTGATTTATGTGACAATGACAATGATGCCCAAGATGATTCCTCAAGTGAGGGGAGTAAGCATGGTACTGCATCATTCCCTCCTTCGTCTACACGAGTCTTGCCCACTCAGGAGGCCCCTAGTACATCTAGCGCGCCAATACTCCTTACTATGCAACAATTAACGGCTGTAATGGATAATTCTGTCAAAAACATTTTAGCCAAAATGAACACTTATCAGCGTAAGCGCGACTGCTCTGTTTTAGATACTGAAGAGCATGACGACGCTGATATTAATATTTCTGAAGGGCCCCTAACTCAGTCTGATGGGGCCAGGGAGGTTTTGTCTGAGGGAGAAATTACTGATTCAGGGAACATTTCTCAACAAGCTGAACCTGATGTGATTGCATTTAAATTTAAGTTGGAACATCTCCGCATTCTGCTTAAGGAGGTATTATCCACTCTGGATGATTGTGACAAGTTGGTCATCCCAGAGAAACTATGTAAAATGGACAAGTTCCTAGAGGTGCCGGGGCTCCCAGAAGTTTTTCCTATACCCAAGCGGGTGGCGGACATTGTTAATAAAGAATGGGAAAGGCCCGGTATTCCTTTCGTCCCTCCCCCCATATTTAAAAAATTGTTTCCTATGGTCGACCCCAGAAAGGACTTATGGCAGACAGTCCCCAAGGTCGAGGGAGCGGTTTCCACTTTAAACAAACGCACCACTATACCCATAGAGGATAGTTGTGCTTTCAAAGATCCTATGGATAAAAAATTAGAAGGTTTGCTTAAAAAGATGTTTGTTCAGCAGGGTTACCTTCTACAACCAATTTCATGCATTGTCCCTGTCGCTACAGCCGCATGTTTCTGGTTCGATGAGCTGATAAAGGCGGTCGACAGTGATTCTCCTCCTTATGAGGAGATTATGGACAGAATCAATGCTCTCAAATTGGCTAATTCTTTCACCCTAGACGCCACTTTGCAATTGGCTAGGTTAGCGGCTAAGAATTCTGGGTTTGCTATTGTGGCGCGCAGAGCGCTTTGGTTGAAATCTTGGTCGGCTGATGCGTCTTCCAAGAACAAGCTACTTAACATTCCTTTCAAGGGGAAAACGCTGTTTGGCCCTGACTTGAAAGAGATTATCTCGGATATCACTGGGGGTAAGGGCCACGCCCTTCCTCAGGATCGGCCTTTCAAGGCAAAAAATAAACCTAATTTTCGTCCCTTTCGTAGAAACGGACCAGCCCAAAGTGCTACGTCCTCTAAGCAAGAGGGTAATACTTCTCAAGCCAAGCCAGCTTGGAGACCAATGCAAGGCTGGAACAAGGGAAAGCAGGCCAAGAAACCTGCCACTGCTACCAAGACAGCATGAAATGTTGGCCCCCGATCCGGGACCGGATCTGGTGGGGGGCAGACTCTCTCTCTTCGCTCAGGCTTGGGCAAGAGATGTTCTGGATCCTTGGGCGCTAGAAATAGTCTCCCAAGGTTATCTTCTGGAATTCAAGGGACTTCCCCCAAGGGGGAGGTTCCACAGGTCTCAGTTGTCTTCAGACCACATAAAAAGACAGGCATTCTTACATTGTGTAGAAGACCTGTTAAAAATGGGAGTGATTCATCCCGTTCCATTAAGAGAACAAGGGATGGGGTTCTACTCCAATCTGTTTATAGTTCCCAAAAAAGAGGGAACGTTCAGACCAATCTTAGATCTCAAGATCTTAAACAAGTTTCTCAAGGTTCCATCGTTCAAGATGGAAACCATTCGAACTATTCTTCCTTCCATCCAGGAAGGTCAATTCATGACCACGGTGGATTTAAAGGATGCGTATCTACATATTCCTATCCACAAGGAACATCATCGGTTCCTGAGGTTCGCATTCCTGGACAAACATTACCAGTTCGTGGCGCTTCCTTTCGGATTAGCCACTGCTCCAAGGATTTCACAAAGGTACTAGGGTCCTTTCTAGCTGTGCTAAGACCAAGGGGCATTGCTGTAGTACCTTACTTGGACGACATTCTGATTCAAGCGTCGTCCCTTCCTCAAGCAAAGGCTCACACGGACATTGTCCTGGCCTTTCTCAGATCTCACGGATGGAAAGTGAACGTGGAAAAGAGTTCTCTATCTCCGTCAACAAGGGTTCCCTTCTTGGGAACAATAATAGACTCCTTAGAAATGAGGATTTTTCTGACAGAGGCCAGAAAAACAAAACTTCTAGACTCTTGTCGGATACTCCATTCCGTTCCTCTTCCTTCCATAGCTCAGTGCATGGAAGTGATCGGGTTGATGGTAGCGGCAATGGACATAGTTCCTTTTGCACGCATTCATCTAAGACCATTACAACTGTGCATGCTCAGTCAGTGGAATGGGGACTATACAGACTTGTCTCCGAAGATACAAGTAAATCAGAGGACCAGAGACTCACTCCGTTGGTGGCTGTCCCTGGACAACCTGTCACGAGGGATGACTTTCCGCAGACCAGAGTGGGTCATTGTCACGACCGACGCCAGTCTGATGGGCTGGGGCGCGGTCTGGGGATCCCTGAAAGCTCAGGGTCTTTGGTCTCGGGAAGAATCTCTTCTACCGATAAATATTCTGGAACTGAGAGCGATATTCAATGCTCTCAAGGCTTGGCCTCAGCTAGCGAGGGCCAAGTTCATACGGTTTCAATCAGACAACATGACAACTGTTGCGTACATCAACCATCAGGGGGGAACAAGGAGTTCCCTGGCGATGGAAGAAGTGACCAAAATCATTCTATGGGCGGAGTCTCACTCCTGCCACCTGTCTGCTATCCACATCCCAGGAGTGGAAAATTGGGAAGCGGATTTTCTGAGTCGTCAGACATTGCATCCGGGGGAGTGGGAACTCCATCCGGAAATCTTTGCCCGAGTCACTCAGCTGTGGGGCATTCCAGACATGGATCTGATGGCCTCTCGTCAGAACTTCAAAGTTCCTTGCTACGGGTCCAGATCCAGGGATCCCAAGGCGGCTCTAGTGGATGCACTAGTAGCACCTTGGACCTTCAAACTAGCTTATGTGTTCCCGCCGTTTCCTCTCATCCCCAGGCTGGTAGCCAGGATCAATCAGGAGAGGGCGTCGGTGATCTTGATAGCTCCTGCGTGGCCACGCAGGACTTGGTACGCAGATCTGGTGAATATGTCATCGGCTCCTCCTTGGAAGCTACCTTTGAGACGAGACCTTCTTGTTCAGGGTCCGTTCGAACATCCGAATCTGGTTTCACTCCAGCTGACTGCTTGGAGATTGAACGCTTGATCTTATCGAAGCGAGGATTCTCAGATTCTGTTATCGATACTCTTGTTCAGGCCAGAAAGCCTGTAACTAGAAAGATTTACCACAAAATTTGGAAAAAATATATCTGTTGGTGTGAATCTAAAGGATTCCCTTGGGACAAGGTTAAGATTCCTAGGATTCTATCCTTCCTTCAAGAAGGATTGGAAAAAGGATTATCTGCAAGTTCCCTGAAGGGACAGATTTCTGCCTTGTCTGTGTTACTTCACAAAAAGCTGGCCGCTGTGCCAGATGTTCAAGCCTTTGTTCAGGCTCTGGTTAGAATTAAGCCTGTTTACAAACCTTTGACTCCTCCTTGGAGTCTCAATTTAGTTCTTTCAGTTCTTCAGGGGGTTCCGTTTGAACCCTTGCATTCCGTTGATATTAAGTTATTATCTTGGAAAGTTTTGTTTTTAGTTGCAATTTCTTCTGCTAGAAGAGTTTCAGAATTATCTGCTCTGCAGTGTTCTCCTCCTTATCTGGTGTTCCATGCAGATAAGGTGGTTTTACGTACTAAACCTGGTTTTCTTCCAAAAGTTGTTTCTAACAAAAACATTAACCAGGAGATTATCGTACCTTCTCTGTGTCCGAAACCAGTTTCAAAGAAGGAACGTTTGTTGCACAATTTGGATGTTGTTCGCGCTCTAAAATTCTATTTAGATGCTACAAAGGATTTTAGACAAACATCTTCCTTGTTTGTTGTTTATTCCGGTAAAAGGAGAGGTCAAAAAGCAACTTCTACCTCTCTCTCTTTTTGGATTAAAAGCATCATCAGATTGGCTTACGAGACTGCCGGACGGCAGCCTCCCGAAAGAATCACAGCTCATTCCACTAGGGCTGTGGCTTCCACATGGGCCTTCAAGAACGAGGCTTCTGTTGATCAGATATGTAGGGCAGCGACTTGGTCTTCACTGCACACTTTTACCAAATTTTACAAGTTTGATACTTTTGCTTCTTCTGAGGCTATTTTTGGGAGAAAGGTTTTGCAAGCCGTGGTGCCTTCCATTTAGGTGACCTGATTTGCTCCCTCCCTTCATCCGTGTCCTAAAGCTTTGGTATTGGTTCCCACAAGTAAGGATGACGCCGTGGACCGGACACACCTATGTTGGAGAAAACAGAATTTATGTTTACCTGATAAATTACTTTCTCCAACGGTGTGTCCGGTCCACGGCCCGCCCTGGTTTTTTTAATCAGGTCTGATAATTTATTTTCTTTAACTACAGTCACCACGGTACCATATGGTTTCTCCTATGCAAATATTCCTCCTTAACGTCGGTCGAATGACTGGGGTAGGCGGAGCCTAGGAGGGATCATGTGACCAGCTTTGCTGGGCTCTTTGCCATTTCCTGTTGGGGAAGAGAATATCCCACAAGTAAGGATGACGCCGTGGACCGGACACACCGTTGGAGAAAGTAATTTATCAGGTAAACATAAATTCTGTTATTCCTGGATTTAAAGAACCTTCCACTTTATAGAGAAATACAACCACATTTCAATTACTGTTGCCCCAGCCCCCAGTGTTCGATATTAGGCAATGCAACCAAAGACCTTGGCAACATGAAGATAAATACACCAACATTTTACTTTCTAGTACAAAAGAAGATTTTTTCTATTACACTAGTGCTTAATAATTTACTTCAAAGGTAAACATTAAAACAATGTTTATAACTCAAGTACAAGTTTTGTAAATCAAGTCAATCCGCCTGTCTTTTTTTGAGGCAAATAAATCAATAACATTTTCGTTGAATTTAGGAATGTCATTTATCAATTGTTTTTCAATTGTCAGCATGGCTAGAGCGGTCAGTCTTTCCTCAGTCATTGTGCTCCTTAGAAATGTCTTAACTCGTTTTAAAGTTGAGAAACATCTCTCAGCCTCAGCAGTTGTCACGGGAATAGTTGAAATAATTTGCAACAGTTTGTAGGTCTCCGAGAAAGTACTGTCCAAGTTATTTTCAATTATAAACTGTAGAAGACTAATGGCACCATTCATGTTTCTGAAATCTGGTCTTCTGTAAATTACTCCTAGTTCAGTTTTCAGGCGATCTTTCTGTAATGTGTGATAAACAGCTGATGTTTGGTCAAGAAGCTGATTTGGAAAAAATTTTCTCGTAATCCGCAAATTTTTCCTCTTGCAGGAGAGAAACAGCCGAGTAGTGAGTTATAAAAGAAAATCTATCTTTTACTTGATTTGTGATAACATCGCATATCTCTTTAGCTGCCACAGTCTGAGCAATGTGAATATTTTCTCTCTTCCTTTTGCTAGATATTTCCTCTGTTTCTGATATCGTCATGGTCACTGTGTCCATTCTATTCCTTTCGTTTTCCATTGTCTGCTGGAAAGTGTTAATATGTTTTCTAATAAGTGCCGCATCTGTTTGTGTTTTCTGAAGTTGGTTGTATAACACATCTACATGTGGCATAATATTGTGGAAAACTGTAAGCCAAAACACGAATACCGAGTCTTGTAACATACGCCGAATAGCCCCTGCTTGATTTATAGCTATTTCTTTTTTCGATGTTGACTCTATTTTTTCTATGCATTCAATTAACTGTTCCCTGTTTTCAAAAACTGTATTGACGGTTCGACTCTTGAAATTCCACCTGGTGGCTGAACCATGAGGTATCCTTCTTTTAACAGTTTCATCTAGAATAGCTATCCTTTGTGGTGAGTTACTAAAAAAGTTAGTAATGTCACTTAGATTTGAAAAAAATACTCGAACTTGTTGATTTTGACTGCTTGCTTGGCTGACAATTAAATTGAGCTGATGTGCGTAGCAATGCACAAAATGTGCATTCTTATAGGTACGTTTAATTATAGCCTGAACACCTGCATGCTGACCACTCATCACGCTTGCACCGTCGTAACTCTGCGATATCAGTTTCTCTGGGTTGTCTATAACTTTTTCCAAAGTAGCTTGAATACACGTAGCTAAAGATTCTGCATCATGTCCAGCTGGATTAGTGAATTCCCAGAATCTCTCAACCGGTTGTCCGTTACCTATAATGTATCTAAAAACAACAACCAATTGGAAGGCAGATGAAACATCAGTAGTTTCATCTGCTATCACTGCTACAAAACTTGCATTTGAGATTTCCTTCTTTATTTGGTTCTGGCAAACAGTAAGCATACAGTCTAATAAATCGTTTTGAATTTCTTTTGACGTTCCTTTAAAAACAGTGGCACTAGCGAGATGTTCTTTTAGAGATGCATCAAGCTCTGCTGAGAAGTTTATAAGACCTCTGAAAATGCCTGGATTTAATGAATCATCGCGTTCGTCATGTCCTCGAAGTGCAAGCTCAAATGCGCCGCAAAATAAAATACAATTAATTATTTTGGAAAGAACATAGCGATTTTTCGTTACTTGCTCATTATGTTTTTTAATATTCAAGCGATATGCACTGTCAAGTTGTTGCCGAATATCAACCCTTCCTAGCAAATTAAACTCTAATGTGGAGTTTAAATGTGATTGGGAGCAATTATGTTTATTTGTTTTTTGACTTAAATGTGATAAATCGGCGACACCATAACTCACCCAGCTTGAATCCCCACTTTGTTTTGCAAACAGTAGACAATAAAAACAAAAGAGCCTGTTTGATAATTCACAACCACAAATCCATGGATATTTATCATATACCTCGGGTTTGAATTCTCTTTTGTAATCTCTAGTTTTACATTTTGTCACCTGGGTAAGGTTAAGCATAGGTGTTGGCCTGAGCATTTTAATTTCAATTTTTCTTTCAATGGGCAACGTTGAAAAATGTAATTGCTTTAGCTCAGACACACTAATTTTACTAAGTGCCATCTTAACTGTTAGTTTACACACAAAGAACAGTCCTTTGCTCTTATCTAATATATAACTTGTATGTAGGTAGCTCTGCAGCTGTTAGAAAATATACAACTCAACTTGAAGTAATAGTTTAATAGTTTGGCGGTTGTTACGTAATATATAACTTGTAGGTAGGTAGTTCTGCAGCTGTTAGAAAATATATTAAAAGTTTAATAGTGTTGTGGTTGTTATGTAATATATAACTTGTAGGTAGGTAGCTCTGCTGCACTGCAGCTGTTAGAAAATATACAACTCAACTTGATGTAATAGTTTAATAGTTTGGCGGTTGTTATCTAATATATAACTTGTAGGTAGGTAGCTCTGCAGCTGTTAGAAAATATACAACTCAACTTGAAGTAATAGTTTAATAGTTTGGCGGTTGTTATGTAATATATAACTTGTAGGTAGGTAGCTCTGCAGCTGTTAGAAAATATATTAAAAGTTTAATAGTGTTGTGGTTGTTATGTAATATATAACTTGTAGGTAGGTAGCTCTGCTGCTCTGCGGCTGTTAGAAAATATACAACTCAACTTGAAGTAATAGTTTAATAGTTTGGCGGTTGTTATCTAATATATAACTTGTAGGTAGCTCTGCAGCTGTTAGAAAATATATTAAAAGTTTAATAGTTTGGCGGTTGTTATGTAATATATAACTTGTAGGTAGGTAGCTCTGCAGCTGTTAGAAAATATATTAAAAGTTTAATAGTTTTGTGGTTGTTATGTAATATATAACTTGTAGGTAGGTAGCTCTGCTGCGCTGCAGCTGTTAGAAAATATACAACTCAACTTGAAGTAATAGTTTAATAGTTTGGCGGTTGTTATCTAATATATAACTTGTAGGTAGGTAGCTCTGCAGCTGTTAGAAAATATATTAAAAGTTTAATAGTTTGGCGGTTGTTATGTAATATATAACTTGTAGGTAGGTAGCTCTGCAGCTGTTAGAAAATATATTAAAAGTTTAATAGTTTTGTGGTTGTTATGTAATATATAACTTGTAGGTAGGTAGCTCTGCTGCTCTGCAGCTGTTAGAAAATATACAACTCAACTTGAAGTAATAGTTTAATAGTTTGGCGGTTGTTATCTAATATATAACTTGTAGGTAGCTCTGCAGCTGTTAGAAAATATATTAAAAGTTTAATAGTTTGGCGGTTGTTATGTAATATATAACTTGTAGGTAGGTAGCTCTGCAGCTGTTAGAAAATATATTAAAAGTTTAATAGTTTGGCGGTTGTTATGTAATATATAACTTGTAGGTAGGTAGCTCTGCAGCTGTTGGAAACTATACAACACAACACTAGTAGGCAACGGCAAGTAGTTTTGCGGTGCCGGTTGTTATAAAATATACTGCAGCTGTTAGAAAATATCAACTACAACTAATAGGTAATATCTTATAATAATTATAATAATATAGCTCACTAGAGATAAAAAAAAAAAAAAATCTTAAATATGTCAGTTTACTGCCTAATTTTAGTATCGGCAGCAGCACAGCAGTTTTTTAAAAAAAAAAACTTGTACCTTTTTTTTGCTAAACTTCTAATTGCAATCTGCTAATTAATCTGCTAAAATACTTAAATTAAATGTATTAATGGTAAGCAACCGTGACAGCCGTCAACGGTCAACAACTAGTATCTGCAGCAGCACAGCAGTTAACTGTTTTTTTTTTGTTTTTTTTTAAAAACTTTGTTCTTTTTTTGCAAAACTTCTAATTGCAATCTGCTAATTAATCTGCTAAAATACTTAAATTAAATGTTTTAATGGTAAGCAACCGTGACAGCCGTCAACGGTCAACAACTAGTAGTATCAACAGCAGCACAGCAGTTAACTGCTTTTTTTTCAAAAAAACTTTGTTCTTTTTTTGCAAAACTTCTAATTGCAATCTGCTAATTAATTAATCTGCTAAAATACTTAAATGTATTAATGGTAAGAATAAGAAACCGTGACAGCCGTCAACGGTCACAACTAGTAGTATCAGACAGCAGCACAGCAGATGTTAACTGCTTTTTTTTTGTAAAAAAAACTTTTAACTTTTTTTGCAAAACTTCTAATTGCAATCTGATAAAATCTGCTAAAAAATATTATTTTATTATTCCCAAATTACTCCACTAGTCCACTAAAGAACTCCCTACCTAAGTACTCTAATCTGACTGTCTGAGAGACTGTATCTTTTTTTTTTTTTTAAAGCAAAAATAAAAATGACCTTTTTTTTTTTTCCTCACACACACAAACTAATAAGCTGCAGGCCTGCAGCAAAATATATTTTTTAAGGCAAGATTCCTTGGACCTCCCTACCCTCCCTACCCTGTCTGACTCTGTCCCTGACCTTGGCCTTCCTTCCCTATCTAATGTTTGATCTAACTAACTCAGTCTCTGACTGCGAGTCAACAATAGTCACAGACTCAGTGAGGCAGCACTGCAGTAACCACTGTAGAAATTAGTACACTATGTAGATTCAGATTGTTTTTGTTTTAAGAAGAGAGGCAAGTTGTACACAGAGCTCTTAAACAAGGCTCCTATCCGCTCAACAGCTATCTCCTCAATGCGATTTTCGCGCCGTTGAGGGGGAGGAGCCTTGTGGGGGCCGTCACGTGTACGCAGCAGCGTATCAGAGGCAAGCTCAGGCAGACTGTGGGAGGAGGCAGAGCACAGGCTGAAGTGAATCGCACACTTCAGCCTGTGCGGTTAAGGCTCTATTACAGTTGCCGGGCTGGGAGGAGCTACGTCTGCACAGTGATGCATAGAGATCACTGTGCAGGATAGGGGCTCTCTGTTCGCACGTGTGAACAGGTTTAGAATAGGAGCGGTCAGGTGACTGGCGTGGGCGTGACGGCGCGCGGCGCACAAGAGACAGCAGCCGCAGTGCCTGGGGCTGGGCTGGCTGGTCGGGAGAAATCAGGAGGAGGAGACTGACTGACGTGGTATGGGTCTGCCTGGTGGTGACGTCAGTGCAGCAGTCTGGGCTCTGCTCTGTCGTCCGGCGTCCGCCCGGTCCTAGCTCCCCTCCTGTTTGAGTTAAATACATGATGTGTGAATGTGATATTATACACAACACAGCCTGTCTGAGAGCCTGCCTTTAAGCCTTAACTTTATTATACCTACATTATGTGCTGAAATTATTATTTATGACACAATAATAATGATAATAAAAAATAAAATTATATATTTTTTTTTTTGGCTTTTTTTTTTTTTTCTCATGTTTTTTTTTTGGCTCATTTTTTTTTTTCCTCTTTGCCCCTCTTGCCCCAGGGGGTTCACGTGCGACTGTGCACAAATGGAGGAGCCTCCACTGTATCTGTCTGAGAAGAACATAGAAAATATCTGTCTGAGAACATAGAAAATATTTAGTATGAATAACATGTAGATAGAGACCAAGGCCTCTAGTTATCAAGCTGTCTACTTACCTGCATTCGCCGGCCCAATACGCTCGCCTAAGATCACCTACCATCGCCGCCGCAGACCTGAATACGTTCGCCAAAGTTATCAAGAAAGCTGTCAAGAAGCCGCGAACCAAGTACGGAGCGATGAGCAGCAGACTGTTGTTAACTGACAGTCATCGATCTCGCTGCTCATCGGCTTCTTCGCAGCTTTCTTGCTAGCCTGTCACTAAGCACCCACACTATACTATACTGTTTTACCCCCTAAACCGCCACTCCCGGAGCCCACCGCACCTAAATAAAGTTATTACCCCCTAAACCGCTGCTCCTGGACCCCGCCGCAACTATAATAAATATATTACCCCCTAAACCGCCACTCCCGGACCCTGCCGCCACCTTCATTATACCTATTAACCCCTAATCTGCCGCCCCCTATACCGCCGCCACCTATATTAAAGTTATTAACCCCTATCCTGCGGATCCCGGACCCCGCCGCAACTAAATTAAATGTTTAACCCCTAAACCGCTGCTCCCGGACTCCGCCGCAACTAAATTAAATGTTTAACCCCTAAACTGCCGCTCCCGGACCCCGCCGCCACCTATATTAAACTTATTAACCCCTAAACCTAAGTCTATCACTAAGACTAACACCCCCCTAACTTATATAACTATAAGTTTATATATTTTTATATTTTATATATATTTATATAACTATAATATAAATATAACTAATAATTATATTGTAGCTATTTTAGGATTTATTTTTATTTTACAGGCAAGTTTGTATTTATTTTAACTAGGTACAATAGCTAATAAATAGTTATTAACTATTTAATAGCTACCTAGTTAAAATAACTACAAAATTACCTGTAAAATAAATCCAAACCCAAGTTACAAATACACCTAACACTACACTATCAATAAATTAATTTAAAAAATTAACTACAATTACCTAAAATTAAATACAATTAAATAAACTAAACTATATTACAAAAAAAACAAACACTAAATTACAAAAAATAAAAAAAATTACAAGAAGTTTAAGCTAATTACACCTAATCTAAGCCCCCTAATAAAATAAAAAAGCCCCCCAAAATAATAAAATGCCCTACCCTATACTAAATTACAAAGTAATCGGCTCTTTTACCAGCCCTTAAAAGGGCTTTTTGCGGGGCATTGCCCCAAAGTAATCAGCTCTTTTACCTGTAAAAAAAAAAAAAAAAATACAACCCCCCCAACATTACAACCCACCACCCAAACCCCCCTTTAAAAAAACCTAACACTAACCCCCTGAAGATCCCCCTACCTAGAGCCGTGTTGACCCAGCCGGCCGAATTCTTCATCCAAGCGGGGCAGAAGAGGTCCTCCATCCGGCCAAAGTCTTCATCCAAGCGGCGTCTTCTATCTTCAATCATCCGGAGCAGAGCCATCTTCCATCCAGCCGACGCGGAGCCATCTTCTTCCAATGACGTCCTAACACCGAATGCCTGGTCCTTTAAATGACGTCATCCAAGATGGCGTCCCTCGAATTCCGATTGGCTGATAGGATTCTATCAGCCAATCGGAATTAAGGTAGTTCAATCCGATTGGCTGTTTGGATCAGCCAATAGAATGCGAGGTCAACTTTTGCCGGTCTCTAGCCTTTGATAACTAAGGCGAATCAGCCTCGCCACAAATACGCTGCGGAATTCCAGCGTATTTGCGGTTGACGGCTTGATAACTAGAGGCCCAAGTATACAAGATACCAACATGCATTTATGAAAAAAAATATTTTACTTAATATACAACTTTTTTAGTTTACAAAACTATGTATTTATATTAATCTTCTTTTGCTATATACAAAATGATATATTTTTTTTTTTATGATGTGGTATCTTGACTCATCACTCAAGCATAAAATATACTTGTCAAGATAAGAAACGTCTTCAAAATATACGTTTTTCAGTTGTTTTTTTGTAAGAGTACATTTACAACTACTATTGCCCGGTTGTTTATTTTATTTGGTTAAAAAAAAAAAAACTTGCCTAAAACCATTGCTGTAGCTGCTTGTGTCATTCAGTCACAAGGTGCCCAGTTTTGTATTATGTAGTCTTGGTTTGCTGTGATCAGTTAAATCCATTTCAGTTCAGATCCAACACAAGTTTTAGAATAACTTGTCAAACTTTTTTTGTTGTGTATCTGAGTGGTTTTAGAAGATAAAACTCCTGTTTTTAAAAAAAAAAAAAAAAAATCCCTGTATATTTTCATTGACAGGTTACATCTCACTGAACATCAAGAGAAGGAACTTATAATTAAAAGGTGTCCATTACATCTGTTACATCTGGCCCAATGCTAATGTGTCTTCTTTCAGTGCTTCTATTTAGTTGTGAGCACATAACAGACCAGCCTGACAGCCTAAGCAGACACTTTGTACATAGCATGCCCCAAGGGGGGAAGGCTTACACAACAGTTAAGGATAAAATCTGCAGCTGTGCCCTTTGCCAGCCTGTAAAGACAGTGACACAGGGAGTTCCAAATAGATCTATTATATCAAGAACATATAAGGAGTTTTCTTTATCAAGTTACCAAAATTGTTAATATCTGTAAATTCTACTGTACATTTCTCCATTCTTTCAATGTGTTTTCCATGACCTTTTTTACCTGCTGAAGTGTATTAAATTGTTTGCAAATAGCTTTTACCTTTATTTTTTTCATTTGAAATGGGTGTTTTTGTCTATTAAAACCACCACCTATACTAAAAAAAAAAAGTTCAATACTGCAGTATTGGTTAGAGAAGACTATGCAAAAAAGAGGCAGCAGTAAAATCAACCTCCTTATGGCAAGTGGGAGAGAGATCAGCTAAGGTGGTCCTGCAGCATCTTTGAATACAATAAAGTCTTATCAGCTACTTGTCTGAGAACATTGTGTGTTTTTAAAATCCTTGCTTCTTTGAAATTCTTGTTTGAATCCCCTGTTCGCAATGCACGCCACAAAAGCTGCAAACAAATATAAAATCTTCGTAGAAACATAGATATTGACGTCGGATAAAAGCCATAGGCCCAGCAAGTCTGCCAGATATGACCTAATAGTATAAACTTATCTAGTTTGTAGGATAGCCTTATGCTTGTTCCATGCATTTTTAAAATCCCCCAGTGTTTGTCATTACTACCTCTTGAGGAAGTTTATTCCATAAATTAATCACTCTGTAAAGACGCTTCCTCAAATTACTCCTGAATCTATTACCCTTCAGCTTGAGATCATGACCCCTTGTTCTTGAATTTTCCATTTTATGTAAAATACCCACAGCCTCAGTTTTTCAATTAGCAATTTACCCTGCTGTATATGTTTATCACTCATTAGTAAGTGGATCTGAAGTTTATTGATTTAAGTCAACATATATTTTTAAGGTATGTTGCGGACATTATTTTTTTATTATTATAAAGAAACAAAAGTAAGCGGTATGAAGTGGTGAATTATTTAAAACCTTTAATATTGAAAGAAAAAAAAAAGGACATTGTGTATATATTTATTATGTGGGCTTGGCCCTAGCCATTTCAGATTGTATTTACTGGACTGTGGCCCCTTAAAAGCACAAAAAATAATATCAGGCTATAAATATCTTTTATACTATTATGATGATCTAGATTTTTTTTTTTTTACTCAGATTAGATTTTGTGCATGAATTCTTATGACCAGTTAAATACTTTTCAGTTTATCTCTGTTTTCAAATTTACTATGTTCACGTATTATCCTTTTGTTGAAAAGCATACATAGGTAGGCTTGCCCCCAGTAGTGCATTGTTGCACTGGAATATACTTCAAGTATGTGTTTTAACCCTTTTTACATAATTGTTTGCAAAGAACAGTGCAATAATAGAATCATTTAGCACATTAAAGCATTTTCTTTTTACACTGTTTAATTTAAAGTCATGGTAGATTTCAGACTATAAGAATGTTGCAATAAAACAAAATCTATTAGTTTGCAAGTAAAACCACATACATTTTTTTTACAGTGTATATATATATTTTATAATAAAAGGTTTATAATCCTTATTGGTTTTGTCTGTTCCTCCGCCACCCTTCATTTCCTCTTTTGGCTGGGCTGTGATGTATAGAGCAGTTACATCCACTCTCTACATAGGCTTTCTAAGGGCTTTAAAGGGGCTGGACTTCAAGATTGTCAACTGACACACACACAGTGATTGGAAGTTCACTGGAACTGTCATTTAAAAAAAAAAAAGAGTTCATCCATGTGGGCCGGCATAACATTGTAATATAATCATTATTTTATGCACTAATTTAACCCTTTCACAGATGGATTAAAAACAAAAAAAAGTACACACATGCTTTTTTTTAATGGTAAAGATTACATTTATGGCATTTGGTTATTTAAAGTTTACCATCACTTTGTTTCTGGTTTATTCATAGATTTTCCCAATTTCTATCTTAAAGGGACATGACATTTTTCTTTCATGATTCAGAAAGAGCATTCAATTTTAAACACCTTTCTAATTTTTTTCTATCAAAATTGTATTCATTCTCTTTGTATCTTTTGTTGAAAATCAGAGACATAAGCTCAACGGCATGCAAACGTCTGGAGCACTATATGGCAGTAGTTTTGCAACAATGTTATCTATTTTCAAGAGCACTAGATGGCAGCACTATTTCATTCCATGTTGTGCTCCAGATACTTACCCAGGTATCTCTTCAATAAAGAATATAATGGGAACTAAGCAAATTTGATAATTGAAGTAAATTGGAAACATTGTTAAAATTATTTGCTCTGTCTGAATGACAAAATGCAATGTTTGGTTTATTACCCCTTTTAATTTAATTACAATTCTGTAAATCATCCTAATGTTCTCAAGTTCCATTTAAAATTATTAATAGTGCTACATGTAATAGTGTCCTTAAATTACATGGTCTAATGTTATGGGGGGGGTATTTTGTTTTTATTCAATTAACTGACTGTTTATTGAACCTCAGCAAAGCACACACTGTGCTTCTAAGTTCCTAGTTCAGTACACGCCTGATTCAGCAAGACCAGGGTTTTGTTCTATTTTTTTAGCCAAGTGGTTAAAAACAAGCAGACATATCTCCATGTATTTGTAATAAGAGACTTTTTCCCCAGTTTTCTCCTTTTGAGTAATATTTGTTTTTAAAGGGACATGGAAGTCAAAAATAAAACTTTCACAACTCAGATGAACGATATAAAAAGCATCTAATGTATTTCTTTGGTCAAATTAACCTTTTTCTCTGGGTATTATTTATTGAAACGTAGCTCCTTTTCATGAGAGGATACTGAGGTAGGCTCAGGAATGGGCGTGTCTTAAGCTCCACATGTTGCAAACAATGCTACCATATACTGTTAACGGCATGCACTCTCCTGAACCTACCTCAGTATGCTCTTTACATTTGATAATATTATTCAAATCAGATGGTCTATCTCAGTGTTTTTCAACCAGTGTGCCGTGGCACACTAGTGTGCCGTGAGAGATCCTCAGGTGTGCCACGGAAGACTGACAACAGTGTGACATATTTTTTAAACTTTGCTTGTTTTTTACTCCCAGTGCAGGGGTAGTTTGTAGGAGGCATGGCATAACAGCACAATACATACAGTATGTGTGTGTTTGTGTGTATGTGTATATATATATGCTGTATTAGGCTACAATGTGTGATTTTTTTTTAAAAAATTTGGGATGGTGGTGTGCCACAGGATTTTTTAATGTAAAAAAGTGTGCCACAGCAAAAAAAAGGTTAAAAATCACTGGTCTATCTGAATCATGAAAGTTTTTTTATCCTGACTTTTGTGCCCCTTTAATTCCGAGAATATAAACCGTTAACTGCTGTAAACCTTTAGACTGTTTTTTGTTGTTGTTGTGATTTGTTTTAAAACCCGAGATATAATAATATTATCATTAATATAATAATAATAAATCAATTGTGAAAGCACTGCCAAATAACATAGCTCTTGATTTAAACTTAAGTTAAATGTAGCTTTTTCTCTTTTCTTCCAGATGCCTGAATTTCTGAAAAAAACGGTCCATATAAAGAATCCTACAAAAGTAGAAGAGATAATATGTGGTCTAATAAAGGGGGGAGCCTCCAAACTACAGGTACAAAGAAATCATTTTCTACATCATGTAGTTATTAGCTTTTTAAGCGCCCTATGGAAAAGCATCGTACAGCACACAGCAGTAAAAATAAATGTTAAAACAATTGATGTGACTGCTCTTTAAAGGGATATAAATGCTAAAACTGAAATGTGCATGGGTGTGTTTCAATTTGAAATTGAAGTGCTTTTGCAATATACTTCTATTTGCAAAATTGCTTGTAGTAAAAGTTATTTCTGTTTTTCAGTGGCATACGCAGATATGCTGTGAGGGCTCCGTGCACCAGTATTTAAACACCATGCATGCAAAGAGAGGTGGCTTTGATGTGTATTATATCTGTGAAGACATAATGTGTGTCATACAAGCCACCGCTGACTGTGAGTAGACATAGTGTTTGAATACTGGTGCACAGGCCCTCAAAGAATATTTGCGTATGCCGCTGAAAAATAGTAATAACTTGTGCTAGAAGCATTTTTGCTAATGGAAGTATATTGTAAAAATGCTTCTATTTCAAATTGAAATTAACCCATGCAAATTTCAGTTTTAGCGTTTCTATTCCTTTAAGAGATGCCGATATTTGATACATATTTCACAAATCTTGAATTGATTCAGTGACAGAAATTAGATTTTTATAAATTGAAAAATAAACAGTTAAAATAAAACACTTTGTATTAGAGCAAGGAAAGCCTAAAATTAAGCTGCCCAATCAAACATAATATTGTACTATTATATTAAAGGGACATAATACTCATATGCTAAATCACTTGAAACTGATGCAGTATAACTGTAAAAAGCTGACAGGAAAATATCACCTGAGCATCTCTATGTAAAAAAGGAAGATATTTCTTTTGCAAGATGTACCGAGTCCACGGATTCATCCTAACTTGTGGGATATTGTCCTTCCTGACAGGAAGTAGCAAAGAGAGCACCACAGTAGAACTGTCTATATAGCTCCCCCCTTAACTCCACCCCCCAGTCATTCTCTTTGCTGGCTCTAAGCAGGAAGAGCAAAGAGAAGAGGTGTTAAACTGTTAATTTTATTTTATCTTCAATCAAGTGTTTGTTATTTTTAAATGGTACCGGTGTTGTACTATTTACTCTCAGGCAGGACATAGATGAAGATTTCTGCCTGGAGGATGATGATCTTAGCATTTGTAACTAAGGTCCACTGCTGTTCCCACATGAGCTGAGGAGTACAGGAAAACTTCAGTGTGAGGAACGGTTCTTGCTATACAGCAATGAGGTATGTTCATTCATTTTTCTGCAGAGACTGTGTTAACTCAGAAAGGCTGACAGTGTCCCCATTAGGGGAAGGGTAAGCAGTAATCCTAGTGTTATCAGAGGTTTTTACTAGCTTGCATAAAGGGTTAATTTTTTGTGGGCACTCAGTTTATGTGAATTTGGGACAAACGTTTTTGTGTCTGGGAGTAACATTTTCTGTCGGACTTAGTGTTGGCCTTTCTAAGATCTCATGGGTGGAAGGTGAACGTGAAAAAGAGTTCTCTTATTCCTCTCACAAGAGTTCCATTCCTGGGAACTCTGATAGATTCGGTGGACATGAAAATATTTCTGACGGAGGTCAGGAAACCAAAGATTTTAACCACCTGCCGAGCTCTTCATTCCATTCCTCGGCTGTCAGTGGCTCAGTGTATGGAGGTAATCGGACTTATCGTAGCGGCAATGGACATAGTTCCATTTGCTCGCTTGCATCTCAGACCAATGCAATTATGCATGCTCAAACAGTGGAATGGGGATTATGCAGATTTATCTCCTCAGATAAATCTGGATCAAGAGACTCTCTTCTTTGGTGGTTGTCACAGGATCACCTGTCCAGGGGAATGTGTTTCCGCAGGCCAGCGTGGGTTATTGTGACGACGGACGCCAGCCTACTGGGCTGGGGTGCAGTCTGGAATTCCCTGAAAGCACAGGGTTCGTGGACTCAGGAGGAGGCCCTCCTACCGATTTAATATTCTGGAATTAGGAGCGATATTCAATGCTTTTCAGGCGTGGTCTCAGCTGGCTTCGGCCGTATTCATCAGGTTTCAGTCGGACAACATCACGACTGTAGCTTATATCAATCATCGGGGGGGGAACAAGGAGTTCCTTGGCGATGATAGAAGTTTCCAGGATAATCCGATGGACAGAGACTCACTCTTGCCATCTATCAGCGATCTATATCCCAGGGGTGGAGAACTGGGAGGCAGATTTTCTAAGTCATCAGACTTTTCATCCGGGGGAGTGGGAGCTCCATCCGGAGGTGTTTGCTCAACTGGTTCAGCTATGGGGCACACCAGAATTGGATCTGATGGCGTCTTGTTAGAGCGCCAAACTTCCTCGTTACGGATCCAGGTCAAGGGATCCTCAGGCAGTACTGATAGATGTTCTAGCAGTACACTGGTCGTTCAACCTGGCTTATGTGTTTCCACCATTCCCTCTCCTTCCGCGTCTAATTGCCAGAATCAAACAGGAAAGAGCTTTGGTGATTTTGATAGCGCCTGCGTGGCCACGCAGGACTTGGTATGCAGACCTCTGCCACCATGGACTCTGCCACTGAGACGGGACCTTTTGATTCAGGGTCCATTCAAGCATCCAAATCTAATTTCTCTGCAACTGACTGCTTGGAGATTGAACGCTTGATTTTATCAAAGCGGGGTTTCTCTGAGTCGGTCATAGATACCTTGATTCAGGCTCGAAAGCCTGTCATCAGGAAGATCTATCATAAGATATGGCGTAAATATATTTTTTGGTGTGAATCCAAAGGCTACTCATGGAGTAAGATCAGGATTCCTAGGATTTTGTCCTTTCTTCAAGAAGGATTGGAGAAGGGGCTATCAGCTAGTTCCCTAAAGGGACAGATATCTGCTTTATCAATTTTACTGCACAAGCGTCTGGCAGATGTTCCAGACGTTCAGGCGTTTTTCTTTCATGTAATTAGCAAGAGTCCATGAGCTAGTGACGTATGGGATACACATTCCTACCAGGAGGGGCAAAGTTTCCCAAACCTCAAAATGCCTATAAATACACCCCTCACCACACCCACAATTCAGTTTTACAAACTTTGCCTCCTATGGAGGTGGTGAAGTAAGTTTGTGCTAGATTCTACGTTGATATGCGCTCCGCAGCAAGTTGGAGCCCGGTTTTCCTCTCAGCGTGCAGTGAATGTCAGAGGGATGTGAGGAGAGTATTGCCTATTTGAATGCAGTGATCTCCTTCTACGGGGTCTATTTCATAGGTTCTCTGTTATCGGTCTTAGAGATTCATCTCTTACCTCCCTTTTCAGATCGACGATATACTCTTTTATTTATATACCATTACCTCTGCTGATTCTCGTTTCAGTACTGGTTTGGCTTTCTACAAACATGTAGATGAGTGTCCTGGGGTAAGTAAATCTTATTTTCTATGACACTCTAAGCTATGGTTGGGCACTTTGTTTATAAAGTTCTAAATATATGTATTCAAACATTTATTTGCCTTGACTCAGAATGTTCAACATTCCTTATTTTCAGACAGTCAGTTTCATATTTGGGATAATGCATTTGATTCAATCATTTTTTCTTACCTTAAAATTTGACTCTTTTTTCCCTGTGGGCTGTTAGGCTCGCGGGGGCTGAAAATGCTTCATTTTATTGCGTCATTCTTGGCGCGGACTTTTTTGGCGCAAAAAATCTTTTCCGTTTCCGGCGTCATACGTGTCGCCGGAAGTTGCGTCATTTTTTGACGTTCTTTTGCGCCAAAAATGTCGGCGTTCCGGATGTGGCGTCATTTTTGGCGCCAAAAGCATTTAGGCGCCAAATAATGTGGGCGTCTTATTTGGCGCTAAAAAATATGGGCGTCGCTTTTGTCTCCACATTATTTAAGTCTCATTTTTCATTGCTTCTGGTTGCTAGAAGCTTGTTCTTTGGCATTTTTTCCCATTCCTGAAACTGTCATTTAAGGAATTTGATAAATTTTGCTTTATATGTTGTTTTTTCTCTTACATATTGCAAGATGTCTCACGTTGCATCTGAGTCAGAAGATACTTCAGGAAAATCGCTGTCTAGTGCTGGAACTACCAAAGCTAAGTGTATCTGCTGTAAACTTTTGGTAGCTATTCCTCCGGCTGTTGTTTGTATTAATTGTCATGACAAACTTGTTAATGCAGATATTTCCTTTAGTAATGTACCATTGCCTGTTGCAGTTCCTTCAACATCTAAGGTGCAGAATGTTCCTGATAACATAAGAGATTTTGTTTCTGAATCCATCAAGAAGGCTATGTCTGTTATTTCTCCTTCTAGTAAACATAAAAAATCTTTTAAAACTTCTCTCTCTACAGATGAATTTTTAAATGAACATCATCATTCTGATTCTGATGACTCTTCTGGTTCAGAGGATTCTGTCTCAGAGATTGATGCTGATAAATCTTCATATTTATTTAAAATGGAATTTATTCGTTCTTTACTTAAAGAAGTACTAATTGCTTTAGAAATAGAGGATTCTGGTCCTCTTGATACTAATTCTAAACGTTTAGATAAGGTATTTAAATCTCCTGTGGTTATTCCAGAAGTTTTTCCTGTTCCTAATGCTATTTCTGAAGTAATTTCCAAAGAATGGGATAAATTGGGTAATTCATTTACTCCTTCTAAACGTTTTAAGCAATTATATCCTGTGCCGTCTGACAGATTAGAATTTTGGGACAAAATCCCTAGAGTTGATGGGGCTATTTCTACCCTTGCTAAACGTACTACTATTCCTACGTCAGATGGTACTTCGTTTAAGGATCCTTTAGATAGGAAAATTGAATCCTTTCTAAGAAAAGCTTATCTGTGTTCAGGTAATCTTCTTAGACCTGCTATATCATTGGCTGATGTTGCTGCAGCTTCAACTTTTTGGTTGGAAACTTTAGCGCAACAAGTAACAGATCATGATTCTCATAATATTATTATTCTTCTTCAGCATGCTAATAATTTTATCTGTGATGCCATTTTTGATATTATCAGAGTTGATGTCAGGTTTATGTCTCTAGCTATTTTAGCTAGAAGAGCTTTATGGCTTAAGACTTGGAATGCTGATATGGCTTCTAAATCAACTCTACTTTCCATTTCTTTCCAGGGTAACAAATTATTTGGTTCTCAGTTGGATTCTATTATCTCAACTGTTACTGGTGGGAAAGGAACTTTTTTACCACAGGATAAAAAATCTAAGGGTAAAAACAGGGCTAATAATCGTTTTCGTTCCTTTCGTTTCAACAAAGAACAAAAGCCTGATCCTTCATCCTCAGGAGCAGTTTCAGTTTGGAAACCATCTCCAGTCTGGAATAAATCCAAGCCTGCTAGAAAGGCAAAGCCTGCTTCTAAGTCCACATGAAGGTGCGGCCCTCATTCCAGCTCAGCTGGTAGGGGGCAGGTTATGTTTTTTCAAAGAAATTTGGATCAATTCTGTTCACAATCTTTGGATTCAGAACATTGTTTCAGAAGGGTACAGAATTGGTTTCAAGATGAGACCTCCTGCAAAGAGATTTTTTCTTTCCCGTGTCCCAGTAAATCCAGTGAAAGCTCAAGCATTTCTGAATTGTGTTTCAGATCTAGAGTTGGCTGGAGTAATTATGCCAGTTCCAGTTCCGGAACAGGGGATGGGGTTTTATTCAAATCTCTTCATTGTACCAAAGAAGGAGAATTCCTTCAGACCAGTTCTGGATCTAAAAATATTGAATCGTTATGTAAGGATACCAACGTTCAAAATGGTAACTGTAAGGACTATCTTGCCTTTTGTTCAGCAAGGGAATTATATGTCCACAATAGATTTACAGGATGCATATCTGCATATTCCGATTCATCCAGATCATTATCAATTCCTGAGATTCTCTTTTCTGGACAAGCATTACCAGTTTGTGGCTCTACCGTTTGGCCTAGCTACAGCTCCAAGAATTTTTACAAAGGTTCTCGGTGCCCTTCTGTCTGTAATCAGAGAACAGGGTATTGTGGTATTTCCTTATTTGGACGATATCTTGGTACTTGCTCAGTCTTTACATTTAGCAGAATCTCATACGAATCGACTTGTGTTGTTTCTTCAAGATCATGGTTGGAGGATCAATTTACCAAAAAGTTCATTGATTCCTCAGACAAGGGTAACCTTTCTGGGTTTCCAGATAGATTCAGTGTCCATGACTCTGTCTTTAACAGACAAGAGACGTCTAAAATTGATTTCAGCTTGTCGAAACCTTCAGTCTCAATCATTCCCTTCGGTAGCCTTATGCATGGAAATTCTAGGTCTTATGACTGCTGCATCGGACGTGATCCCCTTTGCTCATTTTCACATGCGACCTCTTCAGCTCTGTATGCTGAATCAATGGTGCAAGGATTACACAAAGATATCTCAATTAATATCTTTAAAACCGATTGTACGACACTCTCTAACGTGGTGGACAGATCACCTTCGTTTAATTCAGGGGGCTTCTTTTGTGCTTCCGACCTGGACTGTAATTTCAACAGATGCAAGTCTCACAGGTTGGGGAGCTGTGTGGGGATCTCTGACGGCACAAGGAGTTTGGGAATCTCAGGAGGTGAGATTGCCGATCAATATTTTGGAACTCCGTGCAATTTTCAGAGCTCTTCAGTTTTGGCCTCTTCTGAAGAGAGAATCGTTCATTTGTTTTCAGACAGACAATGTCACAACTGTGGCATACATCAATCATCAAGGAGGGACTCACAGTCCTCTGGCTATGAAAGAAGTATCTCGAATTTTGGTTTGGGCGGAATCCAGCTCCTGTCTAATCTCTGCGGTTCATATCCCAGGTATAGACAATTGGGAAGCGGATTATCTCAGTCGCCAAACGTTGCATCCGGGCGAATGGTCTCTTCACCCAGAGGTATTTCTTCAGATTGTTCAAATGTGGGAACTTCCAGAAATAGATCTGATGGCGTCTCATCTAAATAAGAAACTTCCCAGGTATCTGTCCAGATCCCGGGATCCTCAGGAGGAGGCAGTGGATGCATTATCACTTCCTTGGAAGTATCATCCTGCCTATATCTTTCCGCCTCTAGTTCTTCTTCCAAGAGTAATCTCCAAGATTCTGAAGGAATGCTCGTTTGTTCTGCTGGTAGCTCCGGCATGGCCTCACAGGTTTTGGTATGCGGATCTTGTCCGGATGGCCTCTTGCCAACCGTGGACTCTTCCGTTAAGACCAGACCTTCTGTCGCAAGGTCCTTTTTTCCATCAGGATTTGAAATCCTTAAATTTAAAGGTATGGAGATTGAACGCTTGATTCTTGGTCAAAGAGGTTTCTCTGACTCTGTGATTAATACTATGTTACAGGCGCGTAAATCTGTATCTAGAGAGATATATTATAGAGTCTGGAAGACTTATATTTCTTGGTGTCTTTCTCATCATTTTTCTTGGCATTCTTTTAGAATACCGAGAATTTTACAGTTTCTTCAGGATGGTTTAGATAAGGGTTTGTCCGCAAGTTCCTTGAAAGGTCAAATCTCTGCTCTTTCTGTTCTTTTTCACAGAAAGATTGCTATTCTTCCTGATATTCATTGTTTTGTACAAGCTTTGGTTCGTATAAAACCTGTCATTAAGTCAATTTCTCCTCCTTGGAGTTTGAATTTGGTTCTGGGGGCTCTTCAAGCTCCTCCGTTTGAACCTATGCATTCATTGGACATTAAATTACTTTCTTGGAAAGTTTTGTTCCTTTTGGCAATCTCTTCTGCCAGAAGAGTTTCTGAATTATCTGCTCTTTCTTGTGAGTCTCCTTTTCTGATTTTTCATCAGGATAAGGCGGTGTTGCGAACTTCTTTTGAATTTTTACCTAAAGTTGTGAATTCCAACAACATTAGTAGAGAAATTGTGGTTCCTTCATTATGTCCTAATCCTAAGAATTCTAAGGAGAAATCGTTGCATTCTTTGGATGTTGTTAGAGCTTTGAAATATTATGTTGACGCTACTAAGTCTTTCCGAAAGACTTCTAGTTTATTTGTTATCTTTTCCGGTTCTAGAAAAGGCCAGAAAGCTTCTGCCATTTCTTTGGCATCTTGGTTGAAATCTTTAATTCATCTTGCCTATGTTGAGTCGGGTAAAACTCCGCCTCAGAGGATTACAGCTCATTCTACTAGGTCAGTTTCTACTTCCTGGGCGTTTAGGAATGAAGCTTCGATTGATCAGATTTGCAAAGCAGCAACTTGTTCCTCTTTGCATACTTTTACTAAATTCTACCATTTTGATGTATTTTCTTCTTCTGAAGCAGTTTTTGGTAGAAAAGTACTTCAGGCAGCGGTTTCAGTTTGAATCTTCTGCTTATGTTTTTCATTAAACTTTATTTTGGGTGTGGATTATTTTCAGCAGGAATTGGCTGTCTTTATTTTATCCCTCCCTCTCTAGTGACTCTTGTGTGGAAAGATCCACATCTTGGGTAATCATTATCCCATACGTCACTAGCTCATGGACTCTTGCTAATTACATGAAAGAAAACATAATTTATGTAAGAACTTACCTGATAAATTCATTTCTTTCATATTAGCAAGAGTCCATGAGGCCCGCCCTTTTTTTGTGGTGGTTATGATTTTTGTATAAAGCACAATTATTCCAATTCCTTATTTTATATGCTTTCGCACTTTTTTATCACCCCACTTCTTGGCTATTCGTTAAACTGAATTGTGGGTGTGGTGAGGGGTGTATTTATAGGCATTTTGAGGTTTGGGAAACTTTGCCCCTCCTGGTAGGAATGTGTATCCCATACGTCACTAGCTCATGGACTCTTGCTAATATGAAAGAAATGAATTTATCAGGTAAGTTCTTACATAAATTATGTTATCAATTTTACTGCACAAGCGTCTGGCAGATGTTCCAGACGTTCAGGCGTTTTGTCAGGCTTTAGTTAGAATTAAGCCTGTGTTTAAACCTGTTGCTCCGCCATGGAGTTTAAATTTAGTTCTTAAAGTTCTTCAGGGGGTTCCGTTTGAACCCATGCATTCCATAGATATTAAGCTTCTATCTTGGAAAGTTTTGTTTCTAGTTGCTATCTCTTCAGCTCGAAGAGTTTCTGAACTATCTGCATTACAATGTGACTCGCCTTATCTTGTTTTCCATGCTGATAAGGTGGTTTTGCGTACCAAACCTGGGTTCCTCCCTAAGGTTGTTTCTAACAGGAATATCAATCAGGAAATTGTTGTTCCTTCTCTGTGTCCTAATCCTTCTAAGAAGGAACGTCTGTTGCACAACTTGGACGTGGTTCGTGCCTTGAAGTTTTATTTGCAGGCAACCAAAGATTTTCGCCAATCATCTTCTTTGTTTGTTGTCTATGCTGGAAAGCGTAGAGGTCAAAAGGCTACGGCTACCTCTTTCCTTTTGGCTGAAAAGCATCATCCGTTTGGCTTATGAGACTGCTGGACAGCAGCCTCCTGAAAGAATTACAGCTCACTCCACTAGAGCGGTGGCTTCCACATGGGCTTTTAAAAATGATGCTTCTGTTGAACAGATTTGTAAGGTGACTTGGTCTTCGCTTCATACCTTTTCCAAGTTTTACAAATTTGATACTTTTGCTTCTTCGGAGGCTGTTTTTAGGAGAAAGGTTTTGCAAGCAGTGGTGCCTTCCGTTTAGGTTCCTGTCTTGTCCCTCCCTTCATCCGTGTCCTAAAGCTTTAATATTGGTATCCCACAAGTTAGAATGAATCCGTGGACTCTGTACATCTTGCAAAAGAAAACAGAATTTATGCTTACCTGATAAATTTCTTTCTTTTGCGATGTACCGAGTCCACGGCCCGCCTTGTCTATTCAAGACAGATAGTATTTTTTATGTAAACTTCAGTCACCTCTGCACCTTATAGTTTCTCCTTTTCTTCCTTGGCCTTCGGTCGAATGACTGGGGGGTGGAGTTAAGGGGGGAGCTATATAGACAGCTCTGCTGTGGTGCTCTCTTTGCTACTTCCTGTCACAAAGGACAATATCCCACAAGTTAGGATGAATCCGTGGACTCTGTACATCGCAAAAGAAAGAAATTTATCAGGTAAGCATAAATTCTGATTTTACAGTGCTGAGGTCATGAACTCTTTTACTGTGATCTCATGAGATCTAACTTAACTCTCATGAGATTTCATTGACAGACATACTAATTTGCTGCTTAGAAGTCCTTTACAATGGTATGTGGCTACTGAGAATTTTTTGAGGTAAAATATCTTTCTTTTATACATAGAGATGTTCAGATGATATTTTCTAGTTAGCTTTTTACAGCTATACTGCATCACTTTCAAGTGTTTAAACATTTGGGTATTCTGGCCCTTTAAATGACATTTTCAAAACTGCCATTCTAGTTAATGTTTGATTGGGGACTTAAACTCTGGCCTGTTAAAGGAACATGATATTAAAACTAACTTATTAAATGCACTTGGTTATTTTGTTGAAGAGCATACTTAGGCTTACTCCGGAGGCAAGCAATAGAACAAAAATAAAATGTTCTAATTTTCTTTTTTGCACTTTTATGCCCCTCAAGACACATTCATTTGTGATACTTAAATGAAAGTACCCATATACTTGCATCTTTATCTTAGAAATGGAATGCATAATTTATATATAGTTTCATTTTCTTAATCGTTTCATCTCTGCATTTTGACTACTTCCATTAAGATGCAGCCATTTTTGTAACATCATTATTTGTACGCCTTTTGTCTCATAACTTTTTGTCGTTTTTCGTTATGTCTTTGGTTCATTGCAGAGAATGATTCTCAATTACAAATATTTTCGTCCGACCAACAAGAACGACCCTGCAATATTTAATTATTTCATTTGGATTTCAAAATCCATTTATAATTTTTTAAACTGTTCTCTGTGTTTTAATTTGGGGGGTTTGTTTTGCAGGTAATCACAGATTTTGATATGACATTAAGCAGATTTTCCTACAATGGGAAGAGATGTCCTACTTGCCATAGTAAGTCTTCTGACCAAATTGTGTTTTAGATAAACACACAACGTTTGTTTTGCATGCCCCTTTAATATCCCTTTAAATAAAGCCTTTCATGATTCAGATAGAACATGCAATTTTAAACAACTTTCTAATTTACTTCTTGGTATCTAATTTTTTTTTCTTTTTTCTTGGTATCTTTTGTTGAAAAGCAGAAACGTATGCTACTCTATGGTAGTAGTTTTGCAAGTATGCTATCCATTTGCAAGAGCACTTGATGGTAGCACTATTTCCTGCTCCAGATGCCTACCTCGAAGTAAACTGGAAACTTTTGAAAAATTATAATCTTTGTCTGAATCACAAAAGACCCTTTTTGGGTTGATATCTCTTAAACTTAACATGCAATTCCCCATAAATGATTTGATTTATAAAACGGCATTGCATTGTATGATTATTATTATTATTATAATATTTATATCTTTAAATTTTTTTTGCTTTTAGCTGTACAAATTGTGCTTGTTTAGGGCTGGAATTCTGTGATATGATTATGCTGCAGATTGTGTCACTAGCTACATACCATACAGTAATTGTTTAGAGCGGTGCATAACATCTTTAGCTAGCCCTAATGGTCCACAAATATATACTCACCATGGATTTCAAATAACATGTTGTATAGTTTTGCAAATCATTACTAAAGTGACAGTTTGAAATACTTTTATTTTGTATTCAGAACATTTTTTGTGTGTTATTTTAAAATAGTATTTATAAAGCGTTGAGCTTTGCCAGCAATTATACTGTACTGTTTAGAATGTATGTTCCAGCCCAATATTTGCATTTGTTGCATTTCACTTATTGGTGCCATTATCTGCACCATGAAACTAAGAAAATATTGCTAATTTTATATAGAATGTACTAGAGAGTTCAGCTAATTGTATTTTTTTTCTTTTACAGACATAATCGACAACTGCAAATATGTTACAGATGAATGCAGAGCAAAGGTGAGTAGATTTGGCAGAAATTTAAATAATGCACATTCAATATGAGGGCACTCACAAGTCTTGATATGTAAACATATTTTCTTCTTAATGGGAAATAGTCCACAGCCACATTCATTACTTGTGGGAAATAAGAAACTGGCCACCAGGAGGAGGCAAAGACACACCAGCCAAAGACTCAAATACTCCTCCCACTTCCCCCATCCCCCAGTCATTCTTTGCCTTTCGTCCCAGGAGGTTGGCAGAGAAGTGTCAGAAGTTTTATTTTTTTAAAGAAAGTACTTTTATTAATTTTTACATAAAGTGTGTCTCTCATGGAGGGTAGTACTCTTCGCAATGGGACAGGAGTTTTAAGTAGTCCTGTTAGTCTCTCAGTGAGGGCCTGGGCAAATGTTGGAGTCTGGAGATGCAGTGGGAGTTCTCTCTGCGACACCATCCCAATTCTTATTAACAGCTCCTCTAGCACTTGATGTTGCCGATCCTTCTCTTCACTACCTGCTGTCTTCTCTCAAGTCCATGACCGAGGCAATGCTTCTATCCGTCACACTTGAAGGGCCGTGTTCTTGTTCCACGGCGTAGATTCTGGTAAGATCTTTTCATTTTATCAATATGAATGTTATGTGACAGATAGGTAAGGGTCTCAGTGAGACTCCTCTGTACGGATCTGGGAATCATGGGATAATTCCTTCCTTAGGGGGGATTTGTGAACAGGGTGGGGTTCCTTAATCATGTTTTTTTGATCTCCCTGCTTTGTGTAGTGGGTATTGGCTCTGGGGTTGAGACAGGAGAATTGTTTGAAGGATTTAGTGGGGCCTAGTTGCCGCCTCTTTTTGGTGCGCTTTTTTGTACTTTATGGTTCACCTCACCGGGCGTTTTTACGCTGGTTTTTTTTACGCTTCCGCATTCCAGATCGTGTGGCGACGAGGACTTTCTGCTTCGTTTGGATCTGGTCATAGGAAGTGGTGAGTGCCCCAGCCATTGTGGGTGTCAGGTGCCGTTAGTTTTTTTTTATATAGTCCTATTTTTCTCTGGTTTTAATCATGGAGGATTCTGAAGCTAAGACTATTTGATTCAGATTTTTCCTCTTGTGAGGAAGGTGCTTCGGCCCCACTGACGCAAGTTTATCAGTCCTGTCTCGTGTGCCTTCTTAGAGCGCCTGGTTCCTCGGGCTTGGGGAACCATGGGCCTATTGAGCCATTAGACTCTGGGGGCTCTGTCCCTCAGACGGCGGATTCCCAACAGCACCCTTCCTCTACATTTGCGGGTAACCCTAATGGTAATTCTCCCTCCGTACAGGGTGGTTTGTTTCCCCTGGAGATGGCGGGTCATTTCCGCTTCAATATATTGATGGCGCTGGTTTGCCTGTAGAGGTTTCTGCGCGGTTGTGTTCTTGCCCGACTATCCCGGGTGTCCGGTCTTCGGGTGGGTCTATTCAAGTTCCTCCGGGAGTGTATATTCCTCCATGTTGCACCTTTCGTTATCAGATCGTGCGGTTGCACGTTCTACTTCGTCGTCTTTTCGACTTATTGGGGGGACCCTCTCCTCTATCAGTGGTGGACTGTGTCCTTGAATGGTGCTTCGAGCTAGAATATTGGGGATGTTGATCTTCTCCTGTCGGTCGGTCGCTCGTGTCTTTTCCCAAAATTTTTATGGCAGATGCCTTCGGGTTGCCTTATTTTCTTTAATCCGGTTAGGATATTTTTTATTTGATTATTCCTTCGAGAATTTCTGGGATGGACTTGCTTTCTCCAACATAGGTGTGTCCGGTCCACGGCGTCATCCTTACTTGTGGGATATTCTCTTCCCCAACAGGAAATGGCAAAGAGCCCAGCAAAGCTGGTCACATGATCCCTCCTAGGCTCCGCCTACCCCAGTCATTCTCTTTGCCGTTGCACAGGCAACATCTCCACGGAGATGGCTAAGAGTTTTTTGGTGTTTAAATGTAGTTTTTATCCTTCAATCAAGTGTTTGTTATTTTAAAATAGTGCTGGTATGTACTATTTACTCTGAAACAGAAAAGAGATGAAGATTTCTGTTTGTAAGAGGAAGATGATTTTAGCAAACGTTACTAAAATCGATTGCTGTTTCCACACAGGACTGTTGAGATGAAGTAACTTCAGTTGGGGGAAACAGTTTGCAGACTCTTCTGCTTGAGGTATGACTGGCCACATTTCTAACAAGACTTTGTAATGCTGGAAGGCTGTCATTTTCCCTATGGGGACCGGTAAGCCATTTTCTTAGTTTAAGTAAAAGAATAAAGGGCTTCATAAGGGCTTATAAAACTGGTAGACATTTTTCTGGGCTAAAACGATTACTTTACTAAACATATTTGGCAGATTATAACTCTTATAGTTATTATAATCTTGGGGATTGTTTTAAGAAAAACGGCAGGCACTGTATTGGACACCTTTTTCAGATGGGGGCCTTTCTAGTCATAGGCAGAGCCTCATTTTCGCGCCACTAATGCGCAGTTGTTTTTGGAGAGCAAGGCATGCAGATGCATGTGTGAGGAGCTAAGAACCACTGAAAAAGCTTATAGAAGGCGTCATTTGGTATCGTATTCCCCTTTGGGCTTGGTTGGGTCTCAGCAAAGCAGATACCTGGGACTGTATAGGGGTTAAATGTAAAAACGGCTCCGGTTCCGTTATTTTAAGGGTTAAAGCTTTCAAATTTGGTGTGCAATACTTTTAAGGCTTTATGACACTGTGGTGAAAATTTGGTGAATTTTGAACAATTCCTTCATACTTTTTCACATATTCAGTAATAAAGTGTGTTCAGTTTAAAATTTAAAGTGACAGTAACGGTTTTATTTTAAAACGTTTTTTGTGCTTTGTTGACAAGTTTAAGCCTGTTTAACATGTCTGAACCATCAGATAAGAGATGTTCTATATGTATGAAAGCCAAGGTTTCTCCCCATTTAAATATATGTGATGATTGTGACATAGTGTCCAAAAAAAGTAGGGACAATGATGCCACAGATAATGATATTGCCCAAGATGATTCCTCAAATGAGGGGAGTAAGCATGGTACTGCATCATCCCCTTCTGTGTCTACACCAGTTTTGCCCACACAAGAGGCCACTAGTACATCTAGTGCGCCAATACTTATTACCATGCAACAATTAACGGCTGTTATGGATAATTCTATTGCAAACATTTTATCTAAAATGCCTACTTATCAGAGAAAGCGCGATTGCTCTGTTTTAAACATTGAAGAGCAAGAGGACGCTGATGATAACGGTTCTGACATACCCTCACACCAATCTGAAGGGGCCAGGAGGGAGGTTTTGTCTGAGGGAGAAATTTCAGATTCAGGAAAAATTTCTCAACAAGCTGAACCTGATGTTGTAACATTTAAATTTAAATTAGAACATCTCCGCGCACTGCTTAAGGAGGTATTATCTACTCTGGATGATTGTGACAATTTGGTCATTCCAGAGAAATTATGTAAGATGGACAAGTTCCTAGAGGTTCCGGTGCCCCCTGATGCTTTTCCTATACCCAAGCGGGTGGCGGACATAGTAAATAAGGAGTGGGAAAGGCCCGGCATACCTTTTAGTTCCTCCCCCTATATTTAAGAAATTATTTCCTATAGTCGACCCCAGAAAGGACTTATGGCAGACAGTCCCCAAGGTCGAGGGGGCGGTCTCTACTCTAAACAAACGCACTACTATTCCCATAGAAGATAGTTGTGCTTTCAAAGATCCTATGGATAAAAAATTAGAGGGTTTGCTTAAAAAGATGTTTGTTCAGCAAGGTTACCTTCTACAACCAATTTCATGCATTGTTCCTGTCACTACGGCAGCGTGTTTCTGGTTCGAAGAACTAGAAAAGTCGCTCAATAAAGAATCTTCGTATGAGGAGGTTATGGACAGAGTTCAAGCACTTAAATTGGCCAACTCTTTTATTTTAGATGCCGCTTTGCAATTAGCTAGATTAGCGGCGAAAAATTCAGGGTTTGCTATCGTGGCGCGCAGAGCGCTTTGGCTAAAGTCTTGGTCAGCGGATGTGTCTTCCAAGACAAAATTGCTTAACATCCCTTTCAAGGGTAAAACACTGTTTTGTCCTGATTTGAAAGAGATTATTTCAGACATCACCGGGGGAAAGGGCCACGCCCTTCCTCAGGATAGGTCTTTTAAGGCTAAAAATAAGCCTAATTTTCGTCCCTTTCGCAGAAACGGACCAGCCTCTAATTCTACATCCTCTAAGCAAGAGGGTAATACTTCTCAACCCAAACCAGCCTGGAGACCGGTGCAAGGCTGGAACAAGGGTAAGCAGGCCAAGAAGCCTGCCACTGCTACCAAAACAGCATGAAGGGATGGCCCCCGATCCGGGACCGGATCTGGTGGGGGGCAGACTTTCTCTCTTTGCTCAGGCTTGGGCAAGAGATGTTCAGGATTCTTGGGCACTAGAAATAGTGTCTCAGGGTTATCTCCTGGAATTCAAGGAACTACCCCCAAGGGGAAGGTTCCACAGGTCTCAATTATCTTCAAACCAAATAAAAAGACAGGCATTCTTACATTGTGTAGAAGACCTGTTAAAGATGGGAGTAATTCATCCAGTTCCAATAGGAGAACAAGGGATGGGGTTTTACTCCAACCTGTTCATAGTTCCCAAGAAAGAGGGAACATTCAGACCAATTTTAGATCTCAAGATCCTAAACAAATTTCTCAGGGTTCCATCGTTCAAAATGGAAACCATTCGAACGATCCTTCCTACCATCCAGGAAGGTCAATTTATGACCACGGTGGATTTAAAGGATGCGTACCTACATATTCCTATCCACAGGGAACATCATCAGTTCCTAAGGTTCGCTTTTCTGGACAAGCATTACCAGTTTGTGGCACTTCCATTCGGATTAGCCACTGCTCCGAGAATTTTCACAAAGGTACTAGGGTCCCTTCTAGCAGTTCTAAGACCAAGGGGCATTGCAGTAGTACCTTACTTGGACAACATCCTGATTCAAGTGTCGTCTCTGTCAAAGGCAAAGGCTCATACGGACATCGTTCTAGCCTTTCTCAGATCTCACGGATGGAAAGTGAACATAGAAAAAAGTTCTCTGTCCCCGTCAACAAGAGTTCCCTTCTTGGGAACAATAATAGATTCCTTAGAAATGAGGATTTTTCTGACAGAGGTCAGAAAATCAAAACTTCTAAGCTCTTGTCAAGTACTTCATTCTGTTCTTCTTCCTTCCATAGCGCAGTGCATGGAAATAATAGGATTGATGGTTGCAGCAATGGACATAGTTCCTTTTGCACGAATTCATCTAAGACCATTACAACTGTGCATGCTCAGACAGTGGAATGGGGATTATACAGACTTGTCTCCGACGATTCAAGTAGATCAAAGGACCAGAGATTCACTCCGTTGGTGGCTGATCCTGGACAACCTGTCACAGGGAATGAGCTTCCGCAGACCAGAGTGGGTCATTGTCACGACCGACGCCAGTCTGGTGGGCTGGGGCGCGGTCTGGGAACCCCTGAAAGCTCAGGGTCTATGGTCTCGGGAAGAATCTCTTCTCCCGATAAACATTCTGGAACTGAGAGCGATATTCAATGCTCTCAAAGCTTGGCCTCATCTAGCAAAGGCCAAATTCATAAGGTTTCAATCAGACAACATGACGACTGTTGCATATATCAACCATCAGGGGGGAACAAGGAGTTCCCTGGCGATGGAGGAAGTGACCAAGATAATTCAATGGGCGGAGGATCACTCCTGCCACTTGTCTGCAATCCACATCCCAGGAGTGGAAAATTGGGAAGCGGATTTTCTGAGTCGTCAGACCTTCCATCCGGGGGAGTGGGAACTCCATCCGGAAATCTTTGCCCAAATAACTCAATTATGGTGCATTCCAGACATGGATCTGATGGCCTCTCGTCAGAACTTCAAGGTTCCTTGTTACGGGTCCAGATCCAGGGATCCCAAGGCGACTCTAGTGGATGCACTAGTAGCACCTTGGACCTTCAACCTAGCTTATGTATTCCCACCGTTTCCTCTCATTCCCAGGCTGGTAGCCAGGATCAATCAGGAGAGGGCTTCGGTGATCTTGATAGCTCCTGCTTGGCCACGCAGGACTTGGTATGCAGACCTGGTGAATATGTCATCGGCTCCACCATGGAAGCTACCTTTGAGACAGGACCTTCTTGTTCAGGGTCCATTCGAACATCCGAATCTGGTTTCCCTCAAACTGACTGCTTGGAGATTGAACGCTTGATTTTATCAAAGCGTGGGTTTTCAGATTCCGTAATAGATACTCTTATTCAGGCTAGAAAGCCTGTAACTAGAAAGATTTACCATAAAATATGGAAAAAATATATCTGTTGGTGTGAATCTAAAGGATTCCCATGGAACAAGATAAAAATTCCTAAGATTCTATCCTTTCTACAAGAAGGTTTGGAGAAAGGATTATCTGCAAGTTCTCTGAAGGGACAGATTTCTGCTTTATCTGTTTTACTTCACAAAAGGCTGGCGGCTGTGCCAGACGTTCAAGCGTTTGTTCAGGCTCTGGTTAGAATCAAGCCTGTTTACAGACCTTTGACTCCTCCCTGGAGTCTTAATCTAGTTCTTTCAGTTCTTCAAGGGGTTCCGTTTGAACCCTTACATTCCGTAGATATTAAGTTATTATCTTGGAAAGTTTTGTTTTTTGGTTGCAATTTCTTCTGCTAGAAGAGTTTCTGAGTTATCTGCTCTGCAGTGTTCTCCGCCCTATCTGGTGTTCCATGCAGATAAGGTGGTTTTGCGTACTAAGCCTGGTTTTCTTCCGAAAGTTGTTTCCAACAAAAATATTAACCAGGAGATTGTTGTACCTTCTTTGTGTCCGAATCCAGTTTCAAAGAAGGAACATTTGTTACACAATTTGGACGTAGTCCGTGCTCTAAAATTCTATTTAGAGGCTACTAAAGATTTCAGACAGACATCTTCTTTGTTTGTTGTTTATTCTGGTAAAAGGAGAGGTCAAAAAGCAACTTCTACCTCTCTTTCTTTTTGGCTTAAAAGCATTATCCGATTGGCTTATGAGACTGCCGGACGGCAGCCTCCTGAAAGAATCACAGCTCATTCCACTAGGGCTGTGGCTTCCACATGGGCCTTCAAGAACGAGGCTTCTGTTGACCAGATATGTAAGGCAGCGACTTGGTCTTCACTGCACACTTTTGCCAAATTTTACAAATTTGATACTTTTGCTTCTTCAGAGGCTATTTTTGGGAGAAAGGTTTTGCAAGCCGTGGTGCCTTCCATTTAGGTGACCTGATTTGCTCCCTCCCTTCATCCGTGTCCTAAAGCTTTGGTATTGGTTCCCACAAGTAAGGATGACGCCGTGGACCGGACACACCTATGTTGGAGAAAACAGAATTTATGCTTACCTGATAAATTACTTTCTCCAACGGTGTGTCCGGTCCACGGCCCGCCCTGGTTTTTTTAATCAGGTCTGATGAATTATTTTCTCTAACTACAGTCACCACGGTATCATATGGTTTCTCCTATGCATATTTCCTCCTGTACGTCGGTCGAATGACTGGGGTAGGCGGAGCCTAGGAGGGATCATGTGACCAGCTTTGCTGGGCTCTTTGCCATTTCCTGTTGGGGAAGAGAATATCCCACAAGTAAGGATGACGCCGTGGACCGGACACACCGTTGGAGAAAGTAATTTATCAGGTAAGCATAAATTCTGTTTTTATTACTTCCTTGGAAGTTGTTCACGGACTGTTGGGTCCGAAGTTTGTGTGCACTTTATTGAATTGTCAGTGACGCATGTTGCGCCTGGCGGGTCCGGTGGGACCTTGAGTGTTTTGTTTTATTGTTATATTATTTGTTTTCACAAACTACACTATACATCTACATCCGGACCTTCAGGTCCGCATACCGGGAGGGATGGGGTGTGCCACTTTATTCCTGGGGTTGGTCGGTGGTTTCCGCCGCATCGTTTTTGGCTCTCTTTCAGGGGGCGGGGCCTTCTCCGCTAGGACGGTTTTTGGGCCTTGGTCTTTTTGCTACTCTTTGGGTGGTTTAGACTTCTAGGGTCTCTGGACCTTGTTTTGTTCCCATTTTAATGGATCCTCTTTGTTGATTTGCGGTTGAGCGTTTGATGGTATGAGAGTCAAAACAGGATTATGCCTGCATTTTCTGTGATGGCTAGCCTGTGACTTTCCTAACGGGCTTCTCGCTGCTGGAGGTCTCTTCTAGCTGGAATCCGCTTTTATTGGGGTCGCCTTGTTTCGGTTCTGGTTCTGGGTTTTTCCAGAATTTTATCCGCCCTCTTAGGGTCGGGCGCTGATGTGGGACCCTAGTTTCTGCATGTCGCGGAGTTTCGCTCTGTGGCATGGGTTCCATCGCCTTGAGATCGGTTCTGCATTTTTTTTGCGGTCCTTTTCTTAGGGTTTTGCTAGAGTTCCCATTTTTTTCGGGTTCCTTCCATGGGTGAGGAGCGTCTGACCGGAATCTTGGTCGGGGTCCTCTTCTTCAGGTCTATTTGTGGATCTGGGATAGGGCTGGGGTTCCGGGTGGTGTTGGTATAGCTCTATGCTTGTCCCGGGTTTTCCCTCCGGTATTCGAGTTGCGTCTGGAAGGGGTTCCTCTTTTTCTCTCTTTTGGGAGCCTGATCTTCTTCCTACGGCTGCTCTGGGCCTTTGCCTTCTCTTAGGGAATGTGTTCTGGACTTCCTTTTGGGTCCATTGTTCTGGTGCTCTGACCTTGCATCAGCATTCCTGTGTAGTGACTTGGTAGGGTCACTTTGTCCTCTTCTCTTACACAACGGTACCTGTTGTGGGTCCCTTCAGCTTGCTACCTTGCGTTGTCTCTACTCCATTGGGGGCTGGCTCGTTTTGGGTTCGTTTTGACTCTTGTGTTGAGCTTGTGTCTGGGGGGTGAGGTTTTCCTTGTCCTCCGTCTTCCCTTGGGGGCTTTTGTCTCTGGGGGTGTGCTCCTATTTGTCCCTGGTTCAGGGATGGTGATACCCTTGGGAATTGTTGTAAAAGTCAGTAACACAAAAAAAAAGGTATTTCAGCCAATCGCATATGATAAATAAATATATATATATCTATTTATATATATATATATATATATATATATATATATATTAACAGCTATATTTAATATGGATTGAAGACAACTCAGTAAAGATTAAAAATAACAATTTTTAATAAATTGGTGATTTAGACATTAAACATATGATTGTAAGTAATTAAATCTAGTAAAAATAGCATCTAAATACATAACAATCACAAAACATCAAATTACTTAGCTTTGATTGTGTTCAGCAGCTTATACCAGGTAGCAGGAAACAGACAAACACACATGTGAGGGAGACTCCGTGCCACATCCTGGGCCCTCAGTTATTTAGCTTTTCTGGTAGGACTTGGCATCTGCACGATCCAAGAGGAAGTCTCCAGGGTTCTCAGTGTCCTGGCCTTTTATCCAAAAGGGAGGGATTAGGATATTGTTAACACCCACTAGGGAGGAACCAGATGGAATGGCCAATAGACTTACTAGGAAGTAAGTTGTCTGGGGGGGTGGCTATACACAGGATGCCTAGACTGATGTCACTTCCTGCTAAAAGCACATGGCATTTTTCCTGCAATCTCCATTTTGGAAAATGTACAGCTCATCCTTTGTTCAGTAGGGACACCTAGTGGTGGGACATAATATTGCATGCTATAAAGGGAGCAATGGATTTTCTAATGGCAATACAATGGTGTTCTGGGTTCGGTGTTTCTCTGTCTCTGGTCATACTCTTTCGAGGTGGCTGGTGGTGTTTCTTCCCTCTCGTTCAAGGGGGGGGGGGGGGACTCTGTTGGATCCTTAGCTGTGGTTCTGATCATCTTTTGACTTTTCAGCTGCCTCTGTTTCTTTTGGATGCAGTGGGTCTCTGTTGAGGTGCTCTCTGAGCTCTCGGGGGGGGGTTTGGATCTCTGAATTTTCCCTCTATGGTGGGGGGCTTTTTATCTAGGAACATGGTTTTTGCTGGTTCTTTTTCTCCCTAGCTGCAGGGTTCTTGTAGGGTTGAGGTGAACTCCTTGGTTCCCTCCAGCTGGGTAGCTGGACAAGGTTTTTTTTTCCCCTTTTATCTGTGGCTGCACTGTGGCGTGCTACTCAGTCGTCTGTGCGGTTTTTCTGTTTCTCAAGATACTTTATGTTTTCTTTCGGTCTCCAACTCGGTCGCGTTTGGCTGATGATGTCCTTTCTCTGGCATCTAATGAGGCTTTCTGAAGTCTCCCAAGCTAGTTTGACCTGTCTTGTTGAAGACAGGGTTCTGGTTAGTTTATCCCTCTACCTTGCTTCTATCTTTGGGGAGTTGTTGGTCAGGGTTCCCTTAAGGGGGCGTGTGTATGGGATCTGCCTTTGGGCGATGGTGCTCTTTGAGTCCTGGTGGCTCGGTAGTGTTGCATGTGGTTTACCCAGTCTTGGGACTGTCTTTTGTGTCCTTGGGGCCCTTTTTTCCTCATGTTTTTGCTCCCTGCTTTTGGATGAAGTGGGACATTTTTATTTATGGGATGTGATTCAGTCCTGGTGCTCTCAGATTGGGCCGCCTCTTACCCTCCCGTTCTTGGCATTCAGTGTCCTCTTTGGCTTGGGTATAATTTTCCCACAAGTAATGAATGCGGCTGTAGACTCTTTCCCATTAGGAAGAAAAACATAAATTATGCTTACCTGATAATTTTCATTTTCTTCCGTGGGAAAGAGTCCACAGCCCCCCGCCCTTATTTTGAGGCGTTTTTCGTGTATAGTCTTTCACCCTTTCACCTTGATATTTCTTCCACTGGTCCTTGTTCCTTGGCTGAATGACTGGAGGATGGGGGAAGTGGGAGGAGTATTTGAGCCTTTGGCTGGTGGGTCTTTGCCTCCTCCTGGTGGCCAGGTTCTGATTTCCCACAAATAATGAATGCAGCTGTGGACTCTCTCCCACGGAAGAAAATAAAATTATCAGGTAAGCATAATTTCTTCTTAAAGACACGATGAGTCCACGGATCAACTTCGTTACTTATGGGATATTCACTTCAGTGTTAATTTCGTCGACTAAAACTAGATTAAATTAGTATAAAACTAAAGATATTCTGATGACTAAAATACGACTAAAACTAAAATGGCATTTTAGTCAAAAGACTATGACTAAAACTAAATCAACATTACATTTTAGTCAAAAGACTATGACTAAAACTAAATCAAAATTTGCTGACAAAAACATTTTATGCAAGGTGTTATAATCAATCCATATCTAATTACTGCTCTTTTGTAAAATTTATGAAACTTAATTTGATTAAATTTTAAGATAAAGACATGTTATATTCCACAACAGTTAAATCTGTATTGCATGTTCAAACCTTAATACCATAAATAAAAACAGGTTAATAAACCTTTACTCCAGGAGTATATAATGAGTTTGGAAGTTCTAGAGTAGTGTTAATATTGTTGCCAAAAATGTTTCGAATCTGTGAACAATCAATTGATTCTTCCTATAGAAATAAGCATAACCCACGAGTATGGGTTTAAGTTATGCTGTGCCTGTGCTATCTGCAGAAACTTTTTGTTGTGTTGAGTTTCTCTTACAAGGTGTATCCAGTCCACGGATTCATCCTTACTTGTGGGATATTCTCATTCCCTACAGGAAGTGGCAAAGAGAGCACACAGCAGAGCTGTCCATATAGCTCCCCCTCAGGCTCCGCCCCCCCAGTCATTCTCTTTGCCGCTCTAACAAGTAGCATCTCCACGGGAGGGTAAAGTGAATGTGGTGTTAGATTTGTAGTTTTTATTTCTTCAATCAAAAGTTTGTTATTTTAAAATAGTGCCGGTTTGTACTATTTACTCTGGGGCAGAAAGTGATGAAGATTTCTGCTGAGAGGAAAACTATTTTAGCATGTTGTAACTAAAATCCAATGCTGTTCCCACACAGGACTGTTGAGTACCAGAAAACTTCAGTTGGGGGGAACAGTTTGCAGGCTTAACTGCTATAAGGTATGTTCAGTCTCTTTTTTCTAGTCAAGACTTAGAATATGGCTTACCTTCCCCACATGGGGATACTTGTCAGTCTTCTAGCATTACTGAGACTTAGTATAGAAGGAAGGCTTAATTAAAAGGGCTCAAAACACTGGTGGACACTGTTAAGGAGCAATCGATTATTTATTACAAAAATCTGATATTTGTACAAGCTTGCATTACATTTGGAACGTTTTTTGGGGGGTTTATTCCGCATGGCATATATTTAGACACCTATTTTGGCTTGTGAAGGCCCCACAACTCCAGAGTGAAGAGGGAGGGGGCCTAAAATTTGTGCCTCAGTTGCGCAGTTGATTTTGCAGACAGCTTCATGCAGCTTCACGTGGAGAGTCCAAAGATTACTTGAGGACTTCAGAGAGGCTTATTTTCGATCAAAACGAATCCCCAAGGAAGGTAGGGCCACAGCAGAAGGCTGTGGCATGGTACTGTAGTTTGCTAACCGGTTGCCAGCTTTAATTTGCTCCGGTTTGGGCATGAAGGGGTTAATTGACTTGAAATTTACTGTGCAATCATTTCAAAGCATTGGGATCATATGGTGAAAAAGTGTGCGCTTTTTATTATTTAAAGGCACAGTACCGTTTTTTCAAAAATAGTATTTTACTGTATTTGAGTGCTGTCTAAGTCTGTTTAACATGTCTGAGCCTACAGATAGACCTTGTTCTATGTGTTTAATAGCCATGGCGGTACCCCCTTTAGATACCTTAGCACACTTTAAAAACAAATGTAAACATTTTAACCCCTTAACGACCAACGACGTATGGGGTACGTCCTGCAAAAAAATGCAGTTAATGACCAAGGACGTACCCCATACGTCGTTGGTCTTTGAAAGCAGTGGAAGCGATCCTGATAGCTTCCAGCTGCTTTCATGTTATTGCAGTGATGCCTCAATATTGAGGCATCCTGCAATAACTGTTTTTAGCCATCCGATGCAGAGAGAGCCACTCTGTGGCCCTCTCTGCATCGGCTATCGATGGCCGTTATCGTTGGTGGGTGGGAGCTCATCCAGGGAGGCGGGTGGGCAGTTATTGGTGGAGGAGGGGGGAGGGATCGGGTGCGTGCGCGTGCACGGGCGTGTGCACGAGAGCCGTGCACGCGTGTGCACGTGAGGTCTATGAAAACAGCATCAATATGCTGTAGATCTGGAGGGTGGGAGAGAGGACTGGGGAGGGTGGGATTTTGAAATCAAGGTATCTGGGAGAGGGTGGGGGGTTGGATGTTGAGGGGGGAGCAGCTACACTTCAGAAATAAATAAAATATTTAAAAAAAATAAAAATAAAAAATACATTATTATTTTTCAAACTGGGTACTGGCAGACAGCTGCCAGTACCCAATATGGTGCCCAATAAAGGCAGAGGGGGGGTTAAAGAGCTGTTTGGGGGGGGATCAGGGAGATTGGGGGCTAAGGGGGGTCCTACACAGCAGAAGAATTATTTATTTATTTTTTTTAAAAACCTAAAAATTTTATTTTAGTACTGGCAGATTTTCTGCCAGTACTTAAGATGGCAGGGACAATTGTGGGGTGGGGGTGGGAATGGAGCTGTTTGGGAGGGATCAGGGGGTGGGATGTGTCAGGTGGGAGGCTGATCTCTACACTAAAGCTAAAATTAACCCTGCAAGCTCCCTACAAGCTACCTAATTAACTCCTTCACTGCTAGACATAATATACGTGTGATGCGCAGCGGCATTTAGCGACCTTCTAACTACCAAAAAGCAACGCCAAAGCCATATATGTCTGCTATTTCTGAACAAAGGGGATCCCAGAGAAGCATTTACAACAATTTGTGCCATAATTGCACAAGCTGTTTGTAAATAATTTCAGTGAGAAACCTAAAATTGTGAAATATTTAAAGTTTTTTTTTAATTTGATCGCATTTGGCGGTGAAATGGTGGCATGAAATATACCAAAATGGGCCTAGATCAATACTTGGGGTTGTTTACTACACTACACTAAAGCTAAAATTAACCCTAGAAGCTCCCTACATGCTCCCTAATTAACCCCTTCACTGCTGCGCATAATACACGTGTGGTGCGCAGTGGCAATTAGCGGCCTTCTAATTACCAAAAAGCAACGTAAAAGCCATATATGTCTGCTATTTCTGAACAAAGGGGATCCCAGAGAAGCATTTAAAACCATTTGTGCAATAATTGCACAAGCTGTTTGTAAATAATTTCAGTGAGAAACCTAAAGTTTGTGAAAAAAATTGTGAAAAAGTTAACATTTTTATTTATTTGATCGCATTTGGCAGTGAAATGGTGGCATGAAATATACCAAAATGGGCCTAGATCAATACTTTGGGATGTCTTCTAAAAATATATATATACATGTTAAAGGATATTCAGGGATTCCTGACAGATATCAGTGTCCCAATGTAACTAGCGCTAATTTTGAAAAAAAGTGGTTTGGAAATAGCAAAGTGCTACTTTTATTTAGTGCCCTATAACTTGCAAAAAAAGCAAAGAACATGTAAACATTGGGTATTTCTAAACTCAGGACAAAATTTTGAAACTATTTAGCATGGATGTTTTTTGGTGGTTGTAGATGAGCAACAGATTTTGGGGGTCAAAGTTAGAAAAAATTGTTTTTTTTCCATTTTTTCCTCATATTTTATAATTTTTTTAATAGTAAATTATAAGATATGATGAAAATAATGGTATCTTTAGAAAGTCCATTTAATGGCGAGAAAAACGGTATATAATATGTGTGGGTACAGTAAATGAGTAAGAGGAAAATTACAGCTAAACACAAACACCGCAGAAATGTAAAAATAGCCTTGGTCCCAAACGGTCAACAAATGGAAAAGTGCTCTGGTCACTAAGGGGTTAAAGACCATGCAGTGACACTTAAAAATGTAGCCCAAGATGATTCTTTAACGGAAGGTAATGAGGATAGTCCTCCTTCCTCTCCCCATGTGTCGACACCAGTTATGCCCGCGCAAGCGATGCCTAGTACCTCTAGCGCATTGGCCCCTATTGCATTACAACAATTAGCAGCAGTCATGGATAATTCCCTTGCGGCATTTCTATCCAAACTGCCAGTTTTTCCTAAAAAGCGTGATAGCTCAGTTTTAAGAACAGAGGATGAGCAATCGGAAGTTTTGGATGATTTATCTGTTGTACCCTCACAACACTCTGAAGTGGCAGTGAGGGAAGTGCTGTCCGAGGGAGAAATTTCTGACACAGGAAAGGTTTCTCAGCGGGCAGAATCAGATTCCTTAGCATTTAAATTTAAGCTTGAACACCTCCGCATACTGCTTTAGGAGGTTTTAGCTACGCTGGATGATTGCGACCCCATGGTGGTCCCAGAAAAGTTGTGTAAAATGGACAAGTTTCTAGAAGTCCCTGTATACACTGATGCGTTCCCGATTCCGAAGAGGGTGGCGGATATTGTGACTAGGGAGTGGGAGAGACCAGGAGTACCTTTTGTTCCCCCCCCCTATCTTTAAGAAAATGTTCCCCATAACTGACCCCAGGCGGGACGCGTGGCAGACGGTCCCTAAGGTAGAGGGAGCAGTTTCCACTCTAGCCAAGCGCACAACCATACTAATAGAAGACAGTTGTGCTTTCAAAGATCCTATGGATAAAAAATTAGAAGGTTTACTAAAGAAAATATTTGTTCAACAAGGTTTCCTTCTTCAACCGATTGCCTGCATTATACCTGTAACTACTGCAGCGGCTTTTTGGTTTGAGGCGCTGGAGGAGTCGCTCCAGAGGGAGACTTCATATGACGAAGTCATGGATAGAATTAATGCTCTAAAACTGGCTAATTCTTTTTATCACAGATGCCGCATTACAATTAGCTAAGTTAACGGCGAAAAATTCTGGTTTTGCCATTATGGCGCGAAGAGCGCTTTGGCTCAAATCATGGTCGGCGGACGTGTCGTCCAAAACAAAATTACTAAATATTCCTTTCAAGGGAAAGACCCTATTCGGCCCCGAGTTGAAAGAAATTATTTCGGATATCACTGGGGGAAAGGGCCATGCCCTCCCGCAAGATAGACCGTTTAAGGCCAAAAACAAGGCTAATTTTCACTCCTTTCGCAACTTCAGGAGCGGCTCTGCTTCAACCTCTGCAACCGCAAAGTAAGAGGGTAACGCTTCACAGCCCAAAGCAACCTGGAAACCTTTGCAGGGCTGGAATAAGGGTAAACAGGCCAGGAAGCCTGCGGCTGCTACTAAGACAGCATGAAGGGGTAGCCCCCGATCCGGGACCGGATCTAGTAGGGGGCAGACTCTCTCTCTTTGCTCAGGCTTGGGCAAGAGATGTTCCAGATCCCTGGGCATTAGAAATCGTTGCTCAGGGATATCTTCTAGAATTCAAGGACTCTCCTCCAAGGGGAAGGTTCCACATTTCTCGTTTGTCTTCAGACCAGACAAAGAATCAGGCGTTCTTACGCTGTGTAGAAGATCTACTAAAGATGGGAGTGATATATCCAGTTCCAATGGCAGAACAAGGACTGGGTTTTTACTCAAACCTGTTTGTAGTTCCCAAAAAGGAAGGAACTTTCAGGCCAATACTGGATCTAAAAATTCTTAACAAGTTCCTCAGAGTTCCATCATTCAAAATGGAAACTATTCGGACGATCTTACCGATGATCCACAAAGATCACCATCAGTTCCTAAGGTTCGCTTTTCTGGACAAGCATTACCAGTTCGTGGCCCTTCCTTTGAGGTTGGCCACTGCTCCCAGAATTTTCACAAAAGTGCTAGGGTCCCTTCTGGCGGTACTAAGACCGCGGGCATTGCAGTAGCACCTTATCTGGACGACATCTTAATTCAGGCGGCGTCTTTTCAAAGAGCCAAGGCTCATACGGAAATTGTTCTGGCCTTTCTAAGGTCTCACGGGTGGAAGGTGAACGTCGAAAAAAGTTCTCTGTCCCCGCTCACAAGGGTTCCCTTCCTGGGAACACTAATAGACTCGGTAGAAATGAAAATATTTCTGACGGAGGTCAGGAAGTTAAAGCTTTTAACTGCTTGCCGAGTTCTTCATTCCATTCCTCGGCCTTCTGTAGCTCAGTGTATGGAGGTAGTCGGATTAATGGTTGCGGCAATGGACGTTGTCCCTTTTGCCCGAATTCATCTCAGACCACTGCAACTGTGCATGCTCAAACAGTGGAATGGGGATTGTGCAGATTTGTCTCCTCAAATACTACTGGACCAGAAAACCAGAAATTCTCTTCTCTGGTGGTTGTCTCAGGATCACCTGTCTCAGGGAATGTGCTTCCGCAGACCGGAGTGGATCATTGTCACGACCGATGCCAGTCTATTAGGCTGGGGTGCGGTCTGGGACTCCCTGAAAGCTCAGGGCCTATGGTCTCGGGAAGAATCTCTTCTCCCAATAAACATTTTGGAACTGAGAGCGATATTCAACACGCTCCAGGCATGGCCTCAACTAGCGGCGGCGGCCAAATTCATCAGATTTCAGTCGGACAACATCACGACTGTAGCGTACATCAATCATCAGGGAGGAACAAAGAGTTCCCTAGCGATGAAGGAAGTATCCAAGATCATCAAATGGGCGGAGGATCACTCCTGCCATCTCTCAGCAATTCACATCCCAGGAGTAGACAACTGGGAGGCGGATTTTCTAAGTCGTCAGACTTTTCACCCGGGGGAGTGGGAACTCCATCTGGAGGTTTTTGCTCAGCTGACCCAGCTATGGGGCATTCCAGAATTGGATCTGATGGCGTCCCGTCAGAACACCAAACTTCCTCTTTACGGATCCAGGTCCAGGGACCCCAAGGCGGCATTGATAGATGCTCTAGTAGCGCCTTGGTCCATCAATCTGGCTTATGTCTTTCCACCGTTTCCCCTTCTCCTTCGGCTGGTAGCCATAATCAAACAGGAGAAGGCTTCGGTAATTTTGATAGCGCCTGCGTGGCCATGCAGGACTTGGTATGCAGACCTAGTGGACATGTCATCTGCTCCACCATGGACACTGCCATCGAGGCAGGATCTTCTAATACAGGGTCCATTCAAGCATCCAAATCTAGTTTCTCTGCAACTGACTGCTTGGAGATTGAACGCTTGATTCTATCTAAGCGTGAGTTCTCTGAATCAGTTATAGATACTCTGATCCAGGCTAGAAAGCCTGTCACCAGGAAAATTTACCATAAGATATGGCGGAAATATCTTTGTTGGTGTGAATCCAAGGGTTACTCGTGGAGTAAAATTAGGATTCCCAGGATATTGTCTTTTCTCCAAGAAGGATTGGAGAATGGATTGTCGGCAAGTTCCTTAAAGGGACAGATATCTGCTTTGTCTATCCTGTTACACAAGCGTCTGGCAGAAGTACCAGATGTTCAAGCGTTTGCACAGGCTTTAGTCAGAATCAAGCCTGTCTATAAACCTGTGGCTCCTCCATGGAGTCTAAATTTAGTTCTTTCAGTTCTTCAAGGGGTTCCGTTTGAACCTTTACATTCCATAGATATTAAGTTATTATCTTGGAAAGTTTTGTTTTTGGTAGCTATCTCTTCTGCTCAAAGAGTTTCAGAATTGTCTGCTTTGCAGTGTAATTCACCCTATCTGGTGTTCCATGCAGATAAGGTAGTTTTGCGTACCAAACCTGGGTTTCTTCCTAAAGTGGTTTCTAATAAGAATATTAATCAGGAAATCATTGTTCCTTCTCTGTGTCCTAATCCAGTTTCTAAGAAGGAACGACTATTACACAATCTTGATGTGGTTCGTGCTTTAAAATTCTATTTACAAGCAACTAAAGATTTCAGACAAACATCATCCTTGTTTGTTGTCTATTCTGGTAAGAGGAGAGGTCAAAAAGCTACTGCTACCTCTCTTTCCTTTTGGCTGAAAAGCATTATCCGATTGGCTTATGAGACTGCTGGACAGCAGCCTCCTGAACGAATTACAGCTCATTCCACCAGAGCTGTGGCTTCCACATGGGCTTTCAAGAATGAGGCTTCTGTTGAACAGATTTGTAAAACAGCGACTTGGTCTTCACTGCATACTTTTGCCAAATTTTACAAATTCTATACTTTTGCTTCTTCGGAGGCTATTTTTGGGAGAGAGGTTTTGCAAGCAGTGGTGCCTTCTGTTTAGGTTACCTGATTTGTTCCCTCCCTTCATCCGTGTCCTAAAGCTTTGGTATTGGTATCCCACAAGTAAGGATGAATCCGTGGACTGGATACACCTTGTAAGAGAAAACAGAATTCATGCTTACCTGATAAATTACTTTCTCTTACGGTGTATCCAGTCCACGGCCCGCCCTGGCAATTAAGTCAGGTTAAAATTTATTTTTGTCAAACTACAGTCACCACTGCACCCTATGGTTTCTCCTTTTTCTCCTAACCGTCGGTCGAATGACTGGGGGGGCGGAGCCTGAGGGGGAGCTATATGGACAGCTCTGCTGTGTGCTCTCTTTGCCACTTCCTGTAGGGAATGAGAATATCCCACAAGTAAGGATGAATCCGTGGACTGGATACACCGTAAGAGAAAGTAATTTATCAGGTAAGCATAAATTCTGTTTTTAATTATTAACAGAGAACTGTTAAAGTTTTTATATTGGTTAATATGTGCAATACAGCCAATACAGTTTAAGTTTTGTTTTTTTATATGTTGAAGTTGTTCTTCTGTTTGTTTATGAAACGTGGTTTTATTTAATTTTAAGTTTAATAAAGATGTTATATATCACAACGGCTAAATCTGTGTCTGTATTGCGTGTTTAAACCTTAATACCATAAATAATAACAGGTGTTATGTTTACTCCTGGAGTATATACTCAGTTTGCAAATTATAGAGAATATTATGTTTAAATAATATATTACACTTTAACTAAACTCCTTAGATTTTAGTCGACTAAAATCTACTGGAGATTTAGTCGACTAAAATCTACTGGAGATTCAGTCGACTAAAACTAGACTAAAACTAAAACAATTCAGATGACTAAAATACAACTAAAACTAAAATGGCATTTTAGTCAAAAGACTAAAACTAAGACTAAATTGAAATTTGCCGTCAAAATTAACACTGATTCACTTCCTGATCAGCAGGAAGAGGCAAAGAGCACCACAGCAGAGCTGTTAAATAGCTCCTCCCTTCCCTCCCACTCCAATCATTCTCTTTGCCTACGTTAGTGCTAGGAAGTGGTAAAGTGAGGTGTTAGAAAAGATTCTTCAATCAAGAGTTTTTTGTTTTATGAGTAGTGCCAGAGAGTGCTACTTTGTTTCTGGGGTGTAGCCTAGTCCATATCAGTCTCTACAGTAGAGCTCTGGTGGCTTTAGAGCTATGCAAACCGGTGGGACATAATTCTCACTGTGCCTCCCATTTTCAGCTGCCCGATATCCTTCAGCCTGAGATTATTACTGACTCAGCATTGCTTATCTCTCAGGCCAATGTGAGGGAGAGGACCTCTCAAGCTTCGGAGCTGCCCTACTGCCAGGCAGTGTTTGAGGTAAGTGCTGCCTTTTTCTGGGATCTAAGGAGTCTCAGTGTTTGTTTCATTAGCACTACGGTACATAAGGGGCTAATGGTAAACCTTACTTATGTGGGGACAGTTTTAGACTTTCAGAAAAGAAGTCTTACTTTGGCAGTGATTAGGTGCAGGCACTGGGGCTGGAGTTATGTTGCTAGGTTTATTTCTTCTATAAGATACGACGAGTCCACAGATTCATCCTTTACTTGTGGAATATTATCCTCCTGCTAACAGGAAGTGGCAAAGAGCACCACAGCAGAGCTGTCTATATATCTCCTCCCTTGACTCCACCCCCCAGTCATTCTCTTTGCCTACTCTAAGTAATAGGAAGGGTAAAGTGAAAGAGGTGATATAATGTTAGTTTTTATTTTTCTTCAAGCAATAGTTTTTTATTTTAAAAGGTACCGGTGTGTACTATTTTCCCTCAGGCAGCAGATGGATGAAGACTTGTGAGTGTGTGGACTCAGGAGGAGGCGCTCTTTCCAATAAATATTCTAGAACTGAGAGCGATATTCAACGCGCTTCAGGTGTGGCCTCAGCTGGCTTCGGCCAAATTCATAAGGTTCCAGTCGGACAATATCACGACTGTAGCATATATCAATCATCAAGGGGGAACAAAGAGTTCTCTAGCGATGATAGAGGTTTCCAAAATAATTCGATGGGCAGAGACTCACTCTTGCCATCTATCAGCAATCTATATCCCAGGAGTGGAGAACTGGGAAGCGGATTTTCTAAGTCATCAGACTTTTCATTCGGGGGAGTGGGAGCTCCATCCGGAGGTGTTTGCACAATTGATTCATCAATGGGGCACACCAGAATTGGATCTGATGGCATCTCGTCAGAATGCCAAATTTCCTTGTTACGGGTCCAGATCAAGGGATCCCCAAGCAGCACTGATAGATGCTCTAGCAGTACCTTGGTCGTTCAACCTGGCTTATGTGTTTCCACCATTTCCTCTCCTTCCTCGTCTGATTGCCAGAATCAAACAGGAGAGGGCTTCAGTGATTTTGATAGCACCTGCGTGGCCACGCAGGACTTCGTATGCCGACCTGGTGAAAATGTCATCTCTACCACCGTGGACACTGCCACTGAGACAGGACCTTCTCATTCAAGGTCCGTTCCAGCATCCAAATCTAGTTTCTCTGCGGCTGAATGCCTGGAGATTGAACGCTTGATTTTATCTAAGCGGGGATTCTCTGAGTCGGTCATAGATACCTTGATTCAGGCTCGAAAGCCTGTCACTAGGAAAATTTACCATAAGATATGGCGTGAATATCTTTATTGGTGCGAATCCAAAGGCTACTCATGGAGTAAGATCAGGATTCCTAGGATTTTGTCCTTTCTCCAAGAAGGATTGGAGAAGGGGCTATCAGCGAGTTCCTTAAAGGGACAGATATCTTCTTTATCAATTCTACTGCACAAACGTCTGGCAGATGTTCCAGACGTTCAGTCGTTCTGTCAGGCTTTAGTTAGAATCAAGCCTGTGTTTAAACCTGTTGCTCCGCCATGGAGTTTGAATTTAGTTCTTCAAGGGGTTCCGTTTGAACCTACGTATTCCATAGATATTAAGCTTCTATCTTGGAAAGTTCTGTTTTTAGTTGCTATCTCTTCGGCTCGAAGAGTTTCTGAACTATCTGCATTGCAATGCGACTCTACTTATCTTGTTTTTTCCATGCTGATAAGGTGGTTTTGTGTACCAAACCTGGATTCCTTCCTAAGGTTGTTACTTATAGGAATATCAATCAGGAAATTGTTGTTCCTTCTCTGTGTCCTAATCCTTCCTCTAAGAAGGAGCGTCTGTTGCACAACTTGGACGTGGTTCGTGCTTTGAAGTTTTACTTGCAAGCAACCAAAGATTTCCGTCTTCTTCTTTGTTTATTGTCTATTCTGGAAAACGTAGAGGTCAAAAAGCTACGGCTACCTCTCTTTCTTTTTGGCTGAAAAGCATCATCCGTTTGGCATACGGGACTGCTGGACAGCAGCCTCCTGAAAGGATTACAGCTCACTCTACTAGAGCGGTGGCTTCCACATGGACTTTTAAAAATGATGCTTCTGTTGAACAGATTTGTAAGGCTGCGACTTGGTCTTCGCTTCATACCTTTTCCAAATTTTCAAAATTTGATACTTTAGCTTCTTCGGAGGCTATTTTTGGGAGAAACGTTCTTTAAGCAGTGGTGCCTTCTGTTTAATCATCTGTCTTGTCCCTCCCGTTCATACGTGTCCTGTAGCTTTGGTATTGTATCCCACAAGTAAAGGATGAATCCGTGGACTCATCGTACCTTATAGAAGAAAAGTAAATTTATGCTTACCTGATAAATTGATTTCTTCTATGGTACGACAAGTCCACGGCCCGCCCTGTCATTTTAAGACAGATTATATTTTTTTATTTTAAACTTCAGTCACCTCTGCACCTTTTAGTTTCTCCTTTTTCTTCCTGTACCTTCGGTCGAATGACTGGAGGGTGGAGCTAAGGGAGGAGCTATATAGACAGCTCTGCTGTGGTGCTCTTTGCCATTTCCTGTTAGCAGGAGGATAATATCCCACAAGTAAAGGATGAATCCGTGGACTTGTCGTGCCATAAAAGAAATCAATTTATCAGGTAAGCATAAATTTTTATTTTTTTTAACATTTATTTTGTGTCTCTTTTAATTCAGTGTTTAAATGGCTATGAAATTAAAACTTCAATGGTTCAAATAGAGCATGCTATTTAAACGTACAATTTTTACTTCTGTTATCAAATTTTCTTCATTCTCCTGGTATCCTTTGTTGAAAAGCTTACCTGGGCAGGTAGATCCCAGAAGTGAATTGCTGCTGTGGAACTGATATTAACGGGACACTAAAGGCAATTTTTTTTATTTAATGATTTAAACAGAGCATGCAATTTTAAGCAACTTTCTAATTTATTCCTATTATAAATTTTTCTTCGTTCTCTTGCTATCTATTTAAAAAGCAGGAATGTGATGCATAGGAGCCAGCCCATTTTTGGTTGAGAACCTGGGTTATGCTTGCTTATTGGTGGGTAAATGTCAGCCTCCAATAAGCAAACGCTATCCATGGTGCTGAACCTAAAATGGGCTGGCTTCTAAGATTTACATTCATGATTTTCAAATAAAGATAGCAAGAGAAGGAAGAAAAATTGATAATAGGAGTAAATTAGAAAGTTGATTCAAATTGCTCTATCTGAATCATGAAAGAAAAAAAAAATTGGGTTCAATGTCCCTTTTACTGCCTTTAACCCATTATAGTGATTAAACACATAGAATAGTGCAATAATAACATACTCCTGCCACATTAGAGCATTATTTATTTTCTACTTTATTTTACTTTGCTGATATAAATACAGTACTTATATAAAAAAAATGACTCCACTGTCCTTTTAAAAAATAAAGATACAAAGATAAAGAGTGTAAACCTCCCAATTGTGCTATAACTTATTTATTTTATTGCATCATATACAGCAGTGTTTCTCAACCGCAGTCCTCAAGTACCCCCAACAGGCCAGATTTTCATTATAGCTGAACCAGTGCACAGGTGAAATAATCAGCTGATGGGTGAGAGCAGGTAAGTAACCATGGTTACTGATCAGCTGATTGTCTCACTTGTGCTCAAGTTCAGCTATAATGAAAACCTGGCCTGTTGGGGGTAGTTGAGGACCGTGGTTGAGAAACACTGATATATGGCACAACATCCAAGCTGTAGATAAGGTATAGAGACTTCATTTCATCCCCTGCTGTGCAATACGAGCTGTAGCACCTGAACATGCTGGATTCTTTGTGTGCAAACGTTTTCCATAATAGCAATATTTACAAGTTTCATAAAAGTTTCCCCTAAATGTTCTACCAGTTGTAACCTTTTTGTGGGAGGAGCTTATATCAGCATAATGATATTTTTAATTCATATTTCCTAGTGAGGGCTTCAGTTCATATTTTGATGTGTTTATGTATAGATTTTTAAAAAAACAAACATATAAAAAAAGAAGTGCTATACATAAATATGGTTGGGCTATTGTGATTGTATAACTGACAATCAGTATTTTGTATTTTGTTTAGTTGCTTCAGCTGAAGGAAAAATACTATGCAATTGAAATAGATCCACACCTTACAATAAAAGAGAAATATCCATTTATGATTGAATGGTAAGCTGTTGTTTTTTTTGGTTGGTTGTTTTTTTTTATTTTTAAATTCCAGACTTTTATAAAGTAAATATAGAACAATAACAGAACACATTGCCATACAATTATGGCTAATAGAAGGTGTAATGATGGTTATTTCATTGGTAAGAAAGGTTAGGAACATGTGATGTACTCCATTATAAAAAAAAAAAATAGACACAGAATTTACAAAGTCCATAATTTTGAATGACAATGTTTAGATGACCATCTAATTTTGTTATCTGTTTTATAAGCATCTAGTATTATTCCTAATAAATGAATTCATTGAACATTATTAAAGTCAAAATTGAACTATTATGGTTCATATTAGGGATGTGCAAATCTTCGTTAGTTGGCATTTGTTAGTGTTGCACTTTTAGTAATAAATCTGTTGCCAATATTAGCCAGATGCCGCAGACCGTGGCTATTGTGACAGATGGGTTCACTTTATGGCCACACTGTGATGGGCAACTTGGAAATTCTGCCATAATATTTCTAAGGCAAATATCCATACACTTTCCTGATTATATAAGTCCTTTTTGCAGAGAGGGGCAGATATGGTTCAGGCGATTCCCAGGATCCACCCCCCCCCCCCACCGTAGCAAAACCATTACTGGTTGCAGGGTCAGAAGGGCCCCCTATATGTTCTGGATCTGATCTTGACTGAGACCCCTTTAGTTACACCTCTGGTCCTCCTTTGCAGGGTTTAAACTCGGTTATATGAAAGCAATAGTGCAATAATAAAACACAAACACATTAGAGCATTTTCTTTTTTGCACTTTTATGTCTCCAGATACATGTTTGTATGAAGAGATCCAGTTTTAAACAATGTATGTGTTTTTTAATTTATGAGAATGTACACAGTTGCTATGGTAACTTCATAATCCCCCCCCCCCATAGGTATGCAAAGTCGCACGCGTTATTAATTGAACAACGTTTACAGAAAGCCAAACTGGCAGAAGTTATAAGGGAATCTGATGTCATGCTCAAGTAAGTATTTGTCCTTTCAATACTGACTCATTTTGTTACTGTGTAAAGCAGATATTAGAAATAAATTATATGGCAGTATTTTATTTCTTACCCATCTTAAACAGTTGTGCTTTATACAGGGATTTTTCCTTATGAATGCATGAAATGGTCAAAAGCTAAATATATCCTCAATAAAATGATGTATTCAAAGTAATGGTTATCATGAGATTGTTATTTGAACATTTTTGTGTGGTAAAAAACCTAATATGAGAAATCTTTATAAAAATGAAAGTTTATATGACAGATACATGTTGAAAATAGCAGACCATTTTTCTAATTGTCAGGTCGTCCAGGACCACTGGACAACAGGCTTTTTCAACCCCTGTGTGTATGTGTGTGTGTGTGTGTGTGTATATATATATATATATATATATATATATATATATATATATATATATATATACTGTATACAGTGTATATATGTATGTGTGTATATATATATATATATATATATATATATATATATATATATATATATATATATATATATATATACATATACAATCAATAAAAGAACTGTATTATTGGCAGATTACAAAGTATGCATCTCCTATGAAGAGAAATTAGTTAAAGTGGGTATGAACTTAGGGGGATGAGTCTAGCTGGTATGTAGCCCAGTGGGATATAACTGGATGAAGAAGTCCAATGATACTCAATATCAGTATAGAAACATCTGCATTACAAAAAAAATGAACTGAAATGCATTTTTGAAGTGCCATCTTTTAGTTGAACCCCCCCCCCCACAGTAATTTCATGGTACATTCTGTTGTAACAGTACTGAACTTCTTTCTTGTCTGCAGGGTTTAGAAGTACTACTAATTCCATTGCTAAAAAATTTACTGCATTTTCTCTGAATTACATATTATAGCTACTAATCGAACTTTATTTTGCATTTCATGTTACAGAGAAGGTTTTGAAACCTTTTTTGATAAGCTAAATGAACACAGTATCCCAGTATTTATTTTTTCTGCGGGACTTGGGGATGTTTTAGAGGAAGTCATCCAACAGTCTGGAGTTTACTTACCTAATATTAAAGTCATCTCCAACTTTATGGACTTTGATGAAAATGTAAGTATTGCTGGTAAATAATGTAACATATTTCATTTTACTTGAAAAGAAATTAGTTCAATAAAAAGCTGTGATTTTTGAAGTATAATTTTGATCCTTTGCTGTTTTGGTAGACACTGCACCAGCAGAGTAAGGTTGATTTAAACCTGTGGCACAGTTGTTCAAGTTGACATTTATAACACATTTGCCAGTAACACCCCATACTGCTTTACTTTTGTTTTGTTTTTTTAATATATTTCTTTCTATCTGTAGACTCATGTAACTGACTGTATTCTATCTAATTAAAAAAAAAAATCTAACCCTTTCAGTTTATGTTAAAGCAAAACAGGAAGTTATATGTTTGTTTTCACAGTTTACTGTAGCATGTGCCTTTAGAAAACAAGTTAGAAGTTGCTAGATGACAAATAACTTAGAGAAATGCTAGATATAATGATGTATTCAAAGCAAAGATCATATGCGTTGAATATAAATTACGTTAGTTGTTTAAATATTGGAAAAATATGTTTAGCGTGTTACCGTCCATAAAGCAATGGATGTCACATGTTGTTACCTAAGTTACTTTCTTTATGGAGGCTAATTAGGGGCAGTTAAAATGGCTCACTAGAGAGTGCAACCAATGACTGTGTAAAATGTAACAGTCTTAAGTCTGGGTTCTGCATTTCCACCTTAAAGGGACAGTCTACTCCAATTTTTTTATTGTTTAAAAAGATAGATAATACCTTTACTATCCATTCCTCAGCTTTGCACAACCAGCATTGTTATATTAATATACTTTATAATCCTTAAACTTCAAAATGTCTGCCTCTCTGTAAGCCCCTGCAGGCCACCTTTTATCTCTGGGAAATTGTATAGCTTTTCACAGCAAGACACTGCTCGTTCATGTGTACCATATAGTTAATATTGTGCTCAGTTATTTAGGAGTCTACACTAACTGGCTGAAAATGCCAGTCTTTCAAAAACACTGAGATAAGGGGCAGTCTGCAGAGGCTTAGATACAAGGTAATCACAGAGGTAAAAAGTGTATTATTATAACTGTTGGTTATGCAAATAGATAATCCCTTTATGAACCATTCTATCTTTTTAAACCATAAAAAATTTGAAGTAGAATGTCCCTTTAAATAGGAATTGGAAAGCCCACAACTTTCAGAATTAAATTACAGTGAAAGGGAACATAATAATTAGTACAAGTATATTGAATTGTATTTTTTTAACACATTAACATTTTATATTACAATCTCGATGTTTCGTTGTTTTTACATTATGTAAGCAAGCATATTTATGTTCTAATTTCGCCTTCACACAGGGTGTCTTACAAGGATTCAAAGGAGAACTAATACATGTGTACAATAAACATGATGGTGCCTTGAGAAATACAGAATATTTCAATCATTTAAAGGATAATAGTAATATTATTCTGCTTGGAGATTCATTAGGTGACCTAACCATGGCAGATGGAGTTCCTAATGTGGAACATATCCTCAAGATAGGATATCTGAACGATAAGGTATTGGGATCGTTCTATTTTTTCCTACAAAACAGTTGGGAATATGCTGTGTTAATATATGAAGATAATTAGTTAAGCATGTTGTATACATGCTGTTGATTATATTGTTTTTATATTAGTATATTAATTATATTAAATGGGCAGTAGAGAACTGGGTATTTAATCCCTTCCAAGAAAGGGTTAACTCATAGTTAAAGTCAACTCCAAAGCAGCAATGCACTACTGGTCAGAAGCAGAACACAGCTTTTGAGCCAATCGGAGGTGGTATATATATGTGTAACTACCAATCACGGCTCCTAATCGGCTCAAGATTAGCATTTCCGCTCCAGAACTGACTTTAACTAGTTCTCTTCAAGCAATAGCGCAGCATTAAATAATTTTAATTATTGTTCCTTTAAAATAGTTTTGCGCCTAATTTTTTTTTTTTTCCTTTACAATTTGGTTACAGCTTACTATTTTTAAAATATAATTCCATTATCTTTTGGTATTCTCTTTTGAAATGTAGCTCCTTTCTAAGAGATCATACTGAGGTAGGCTCAGACACATGCATGCGTCTTTAGCATTTTATGGCAGCCAGCGTTTGCAACAATGTATAATATTGTTACCAACATTGTTGCAAATGCTGCTCCTTATAGTGCTCAAGAAATTCACACACTTCTGTGTCTTCTTTTTCTCGTGTAAAGGTGCTGAGTTTCAACAAACGTTTTCAAGAAGAGAATTTTTATAACCAAAGTAAATTAAAAAGATTTTATTAAAAATTGCACACATTCTCTAAAGTAAATTAAAAAAAAATTAATTTAGACGTCGATATCCCTTTTAATATGAATTTTTAGGTCTCCTTCAAGTGCCTTGAACCTAATGTATCTTCCGTTTCTTTTTATTCTGCAGGTAGATGCTTTATTAGAACAATACATGGACTCTTACGATATCGTTTTGGTCAAGGATGAAACATTGGATGTAGCCAATTCTATAATACAGAAGATTCTGTAATCAAACTGGTCTTCAGGACGACTAAGATGTGCACAGTTATTTTGGAGCAAAATATTTTTATTCATCTTGTTTTTCTAAATTAATTTTATTATTGTTTTATTTAAATATATTTAATTTATCTGAACTTGAAAGCACCTTACTTTTCAGCAATGTGTTGCTTCGGTATATAGCTTTTCTCAGCCTTTATTGTCTAATGGTTTCCTGTCCATAGTCTCACAAGAAATCCTTGTGAAAGGAAGATTTGTATATGAATATAGAGTGAACGTCATTCTACCTCTGAACATTTGGGGGGGGAAATTAGAGTATATCTTTATTTTCATATGCACTTTTTTGGTGATGTATTTTTTAAAAATCATATATGTTTTTTCAAAGGCCAAATTGTGTGCATGTTTTAAAGTGCTATGTTTGTACAGTCTGTTTTATCTATTAAACTCCACCAAAAATCTGCAAAACTCCGTTCTTTTCTAAATTATTAATTTCATATAATGTTACTTAGAGAGCTGTGGTTTGTTTGTTTATTTATTTTGCTTTTTTTATTCTTTTTATTCTTTGTATGTAGTTTTCCTTCCACAGCATCATTCCTTACTATTGGGAATACTGAAGCTGGCCACCAGGAGGTGGCAAAGACTCCCCAGCCAAAGGCTTAAAGGGACAGTTTACTCAATAATGTTCTCCCCTTTAATTTGTTCCCAATGATCCACTTTACCTGCTGGAGTGTATTAAATTGTTTACAAGTATTTCCATGAGTCCATGAGCTAGTGACGTATGGGATATACAATCCTACCAGGAGGGGCAAAGTTTCCCAAACCTCAAAATGCCTATAAATACACCCCTCACCACACCCACAATTCAGTTTTACAAACTTTGCCTCCTATGGTGGTGGTGAAGTAAGATTGATTTGATTTTTATGATTTCTTCTGTGATAAGCGCTTCTAAGCATTCTGAAGCCCAATTCCTCTCAGCGTACAGTGTTTGTCAGAGGGATGTGAAGAGAGTATCGCCTGTTTGATTTTATGGTAGGGTTCTCTGTTATCGGTTGTAGGGATTCATCTCCTACCTCCCTTTTCAGATCGACGAAATACTCTTATATACTATTACCTCTGCTGATAGCCAAACCAGTACTGAAAGCTATCTGCTATATGTGGATTGGGTGTCTTTCGGTAAGTATCATTATTTTAAGACACTCAGCTATGGTTTGGCCCTTTATGTATTTTACTTATATTTGCCATGAGTCAGGTCTATGTGTATTTCCCTTTACAGTTCAGCAGCTTTGTTATGGGAATCATGTTTAGGAAGCTGGGGTAAAGTCTTTTTTTCAATTGACTTGTTTTTTTCTTGGAAAACTTGTGGGCAAATTATGGCCAAAATGCTGTTATTTTTTGCGTCATTCCTGGTGCGAGAAATTTTTGGGCGCGAATGTGCGTCTGTCATGACGCAAGTTCATTTCCTGCGTCTTAGTTGATGCTAGGTTGTTTGGCGCGAAATTGTGTTTGTTATGACGCGAGTTGCGTCATTTCTGGATGTTTAATGGCGCCAAAAAATTTCTCAACTTCCTTTAGCGTTGTGCGTCATACTTGGCGCCAAAAAATTTTGTTTTATTTTACCTCACTTCCTATATGCTCCTTGTCTTCTTTATGCTCAGAGGGCTATTCTATTTGCTTTTTTTGCCAATTTTAGCATTTGCATTTTTTCCCATTCCTGAAACTGCTATATATGGAAATAAGATATTTCTATTTAATGTATTTTCTTTTTTTACATTTTACAATATGTCTCAATCTAATCCTGTCTCAGAAGCGGCTGTAGAAACCATGCTGCCTGAACACAGTTCTACAAAAGCTAAATGTATCTGTAAGATAGTGGAGATCATATCTCCAGCTGTAGTATGTAACAGTTGTCATGATAAGCTTTTGAATGCAGAAAAAGGTTTCTATTAGTGCTAGTACAGTATCTGTTGTTCCTTCAACATCTAAAGTACATGATATCCCTGTTGATATGAAAAATTATATTGCTGATGCGATACAGGAGGCTATGGCTGCTATACCGCCTTCAAATAAACGTAAAAGGTCTTTTAAAACTTCTCATAATATTGATGAAATTTGTAATGACTGGCAACATACTGATATATCCTCCGATGAGGATCTTTCTGACTCAGATGATCCTACTTCAGACATTGACACTGATAAATCATCTTATCTTTTTAAGATTGAGTATATTCGTTCTTTGTTAAAAGAAGTGTTAATAACTTTAGATATTGAGGAGTCTGGTCCTCTTTACAATAAATCCAGTAAACGTTTAAATTCTGTTTATAAACCTCCCTAGACTACTCCTGAGGTTTTTCCTGTTCCTGATGCTATTTCTGATGTGATTGCTAAGGAATGGTCTAAGCCTGGTACTTCTTTTGTTCCTTCTTCAAGGTTTAAAAAGTTGTATCCTTTGCCAGTGGCTAAATTAGAGTTTTGGGGAAAAGTCCCTAAGGTTGATGGGGCTATTTCTACTCTTGCTAAACGTACTACTATTCCTATGGAAGATAGTACCTCTTTTAAGGATCCTTTAGATGGGTAGATTGAATCTTATCTAATGAAAGCTTATTTGCATTCTGGCTATATGCTCAGACCTGCCATTTCTATGGCTGATATTGCGGCTGCATCAACTTTTTGGTTGGATAGCTTGGCACAGCGGGAAAAAGACTCTGATTTGCATAGCATTCTTCGTTTGCTTCAACATGCTAATCATTTTATCTGTGATGCTATTTTTGATATCATCAAGATTAATGTTAAATCTATGTCTTTGGCTATTTTAGCTAGAAGAGCTTTATGGCTCAAATCATGGAATGCTGACATGGTATCTAAATCTAGGTTACTATCTCTTTCATTCCAGGGTAATAATTTGTTTGGTTCCCAGTTGGATTCCACTATTACTGGGGGAAGGGAGTTTTTTTGCCTCAAGATAAAAGTCTAAAGGCAAATCTAAAGCTTCTAATAGTTTTCGTTCCTTTTGTCAGAATAGAGAACAGAAAATCACTCCTTCCCCTAAAGACTCTGGCTCCAATTGGAAGCCATCCTCGAGTTGGAATAAATCCAAGCCTTACAAGAAACCAAAGCCAGCCCCCAAGACTGCATGAAGGTGCGGTCCTCGATCCAGTTCTGCTGGTGGGCGGCAGATTTAAATTATTTCAAGACGTTAGGGCAGGTTCCATTCAGAATCATTGGATTCAGAATATTGTCTCCTAGGGGGATCTAATAGGTTTCCGAATAAGACCTCCTGTGAGAAGATTTTTTTCTCTCTCACGTTCTAACAAATCCTATGAAAGCTTAGGCTTTTCTGAAGTGTGTTTCAGATCTACAGCTTTCAGGAGTGATTGTACCAGTTCCAATTTTGGAACAGGGTCTGGGTTTTTATATTCAAATCTATTCATTGTCCCGAAGAAGGAAAATTCTTTCAGACCAGTTCTGAAAGTTTTTGAATCATTTTGTAAGAGTCCCAACTTTCAAGATGGTGACTATAAGGACTATTCTGGCTTTTGTTCAGCAAGGTCATTACATGTCCGCAATAGACTTACAGGATGGGTATCTTCATATTCTGATTCATCCAGACCACTATCGTTTCTGAGATTCTCTTTTCTAGACGAGCATTACCAGTTTGTTGCTCTTCCATTTGGCCTAGCAACAGCTCCAAGAATCTTTTTGAAGGTTCTCGGTGCCCTTCTATCTGTAATCAGAGAGCAGGGTATTGCAGTGTTTCCTTATTTGGATGATATCTTGGTACTGGCTCAATCTTTTCATTTAGCAGAATCTCACATGAATCAATTTGTGTTGTTTCTTCAAAGAAATGGTTGGAGGATCAATTTACCAAAGAGTTCCTTGATTCCTCAGACAAGGGTCACCTTTTTAGGTTTCCAGATAGATTTAGTGTCCATGACTTTGTCTTAAACAGACAAGAGACGAATGAAATTGGTTTCTTCCTGTCGAAACCTTCAGTCTCGATCATTCCCTTCAGTGGCTATGTGCATGGAAGTTTTAGGTTTCATGACTGCAGCATCGGACGTGATACCCTTTGCTCGTTTTCATATGAGACCTCTGCAGCTTTGCATGCTGAATCAATTGTGCAGGTATTATACTTGGATATCACAGTTGATATACTTAAATCCCAACATTCAACTCTCTCTGTCCTGGTGGTTAGTCCATCATTGGATTATTCAAGGGGCGTCTTTTGTTCGTCCTGCCTGGACTGTGATTTCAACAGATGCAAGTCTCACAGATTGGGGAGCTGTCTGGGGGTCTCTGAAAGCACAAGGAGTTTGGAATCCTCAAAAGGCGAGGTTACCAATCAATATTTTAGAACTCTGTGCTATTTTTGGGGCTCTTCAGGCTTGGCCGCTATTAAAGAGAGAATTATGCCATAGTTCTGATATTGCCTGTCTGAAAACGAATGAATATGTCAATCATCAAGGGGGGACTCGCAGCCCTTTAGCGATGAAAGAAGTATCTTGGATACTTTTTTGGGTGGAATCCAACTCCTGTCTAATTTCTGTGATAGATATTCCAGGTGTAGACAATTGGGAAGCGGATTATCTCAGTTGTCAGTCTTTACATCCAGGGGAGTGGTCTCTCCATCCAGATGTATTTTGTCAGATTGTACAGATGTGGGGTCTCCCCATCTAAACAAGAAGCTTCCCAGGTACCTTTCCAGGTCCAGGGATCCTCTGGCGGAGATGGTGGATGCATTAGCAGTCCTTGGTTTTACCAACCTGCTTACATTTTTCCGCCTCTAGTTCTTCTTCCAAGGGTGATCTCCAAGATCATATTGGAACAATCTTATTTGTTTCTGATAGCACCAGTATGGCCTCACAGGTTTGGTATGCGTATCTTGTCCTGATGAACAGTTGCCAGCCTTGGCCACTTCCTTTAAGGCTGGACCTTCTGTCTCAAGGGGCGTTTTTCCATCAGGATCTCAAATCGCTAAATTTGAAGGTATGGAAATTGAACGCTTAATACTTAGTCATAGAGGTTTCTCTAACTCAGTGATTAATCCTATGTTACAGGCTCGTACGTCTGTTTCAAGGAAGATTTATTATCGGGTTTGGAAAACCTATATTTCATGGTGTTTTTCTCATAAATTCTCTTGGCATTATTTTAGGATTCCTAGAATTTTACAGTTTCTTCAGGATGGTTTGGATAAAGGTTTGTCTGCAAGTACATTGAAGGGAAAGATTGCAAAACTTCATGATATTCACTGTTTTGGTCAGGCTTTGGTTTGTATCAAGCCTGTTGTTAAATCAATTTCTTCTCCTTGGAGTCTTAATTTGGTTTTGAAGGCTTTGCAGGCTCCACCTTTTGAGCCTATGCATTATTTGGATATTAAACTACTTTCTTGGAAAGTGTTGTTCTTTTTGGCTATCTCTTCAACTAGAAGAGTTTCTGAATTGTCTGCTCTCTTGTGAGTCTCCTTTTCTGATTTTCCATCAGGATAAGGCTGTTTTGCGGACTTCGTTTTAATTTCTTCCAAAGGTTGTGAATTCTAACATTAGTAGGGAAATTGTTGTTCCTTCCTTGTGTCCTAATCCCAATAATACTCTTGAAAGATCTCTACATTCTTTGGATATTGTAAGAGCTTTGAAATATGTCGAAGCTACTAAAGATTTCAGGAAGACTTCTAGTCTATTTGTTGTTTTTTCTGGTCCTAGGAAAGATCAGAAAGCCTCTGCTATTTCTTTGGCATCTTGGTTAAAGCTTTTGAGTCACAAGGCTTATTTAGAGGTGGAACAGTCTCTGCCTCAGAGAATTACAGCTCATTCTACTAGATCAGTCGCCACTTCTTGGGCTTTTAAGAATGAAGCTTCGGTTGATCAGATTTGCAAAGCAGCAACTTGGTCTTCTTTGCATACATTTACTAAATTTTACCATTTTGATGTATTTGCTTCTTCTGAAGCAGTCTTTGGTAGAAAAGTTCTTCAGGCAGCTGTTTCAGTTTGATTCTTCTGCTTATGATTTAATTTTTTTTCTTGAAATTTATGTGAAATTTATAAGAGACTTAATTTTTGTGGATTTAATTTTTTTCAACGGAATTAGCTGTTTTTATTTTATCCCTCCCTCTCTAGTGACTTCTGTGATTTTCCACATCTTGGGTATTTCTATCCTATACGTCACTAGCTAATGGACTCTTGCCAATTACGTGAAAGAAAATATAAATTATGTAAGAACTTACCTTATAAATTAATTTCTGGTAGGACTTGGTGCAGCAGCGGAAACAGGAGCAGCCATAACTTGCGGGACACTTTGGTCCAAATGTGCAGTGCGAGTCAGCAGGGTTTGCAGGGCTAGTGCAAATTGATCCAAGCGGTGATCCTGTTCATCCATCCTGGAAATGATGGTAAGCAAAGGTTGATTATTAGCACCATCAGGATTTATGGTGAGGGTGCCAGGAATCAGAAGGAGATGAGAAGTGCAAAAATATCAAACCTTTATTAATAACAAAAAATAATAAAAAGTCCACAAGTCAAACATCAAGCCAGGAGTCTAAGCCAGAGCTGGTAGTCAGACGAGCCGAGTCAGGAGCCAAAGCGAATAGTCAGACGAGCCAGGTAATACACAGGAACAAACAGGTCTGAGACAACGCAAGGGCAAAGCATACTGAACAGAGGCCCTTTAAATAATAAGTGATGACATCACAATACTGAGACTGCAACCTGTCTCACACGGATGATGTACACCAGTCTGGCCATAACAGAGCGTGCAGGAACTGAGCAGCATCACACACTCTGCACCAGACTCAGCAAGAGAGGTGAGTAAAATGGCTGCCAGCAGCACATGGCAAACAAAGCAGGGACAAAACCTTGACAAGTCTTAATTTAATTCTTAAGGTTTTTCAAGGGGCTCAGTTTGAGCCTATGCATTCCTTAGATATTAAGTTATCTTGGAAAGTTTTGTTTCTTGTTGCTATTTCATCTGCTTGTAGAGTGTCCGAGCTCTCTGCATTACAGTATGAGTCTCCTTACCTTATGTTTCATTCGGATAAGATAGTTTTGCATACTAAGTTAGGGTTTCTCCCTAAAGTAGTTTCAGATCAGAACATTAATCAGAAGATTGTTTTTCCTTCCTTGTGTCCTAATCCTTCTTCTCAGAAGGAACGGCTTCTGTACAATCTGGACGTGGTGCATGCATTAAAATTGTATTTACAGGCGACTAAGGATTTTCGTCAGTCATCTGCTCTGTTTGTGGTATTCTCTGGGAAATGTAAGGGACAGAAAGCTATGGCTACTTCTCTTTGTGGCTGAAGGGTATCATTAGGTTTGCCTATGAAACTGCTGGACAGCAGCCTCGTGAGAGAGTTACGGCTCATTCTACGAGGGCTGTTTCCTCTTCCTGGGCATTCAAAAATGAAGCTTCTGTGGAACAGATTTGCAAGGCTGCAACTTGGTCCTCTCGTCACACTTTTTCAAAATTCTATAAATTTGACACTTTTGCCTCGGCTGAGGCCTCTTTTGGGAGAAAGGTTCTTTAAACAGTGGTGCCTTCCGTTTAGGTTCCCTGTCTTGTCCCTCCCTTATCATCTGTGTACTCTAGCTTGGGTATTGATCCCCAATAGTAATTAGATGATACGTGGACTCATCGTGTCATTAGAAAGAAAACAAAATTTATGCTTACCTGATAAATTTCTTTCTTTCTTGACACGATGAGTCCACGGCCCGCCCTGTTCTTTTTGGACAGGTTTTGTTGGTATGTTATAAACTTCAGACACCCCTGCACCTTGTTGCTTCCTTTTTCTTCTTTGCTTCGGTCGAATGACTGGGGTTGGAGGGAAGGGAGGTGATATTTAACAGCTTTGCTGTGGTGCACTTTGCTGCCTCCTGCTGGGCAGGAGTGATATTCCCAATAGTAATTAGATGATCCGTGGACTCATCATGTGTCAAGAAAGAAATACATTTATCGGGTAAGCATACATTTTTTGTTTTTTTGGAGCTCACTGGATTTTGTCTTTTTGTCGTCTTGAATCTCCTTAGCTTATATGCTTACTTTTTCAAATAAAGATAGCAAGAGAACAAAGAAAAAAATAATAGGAGTAAATTAAAAGTTGCTTAAAATTGCATGCTCTGAATCATGAAAGAAAAAAAATTGGGTTTACTGTCCCTTTAAGCTTGAACACCCCCGTTTACTTTTGAAAGAGGTTCTGGCTACATTGGAGGACTCTTAAAAAGGCTAATAAACTTAACAGAGTTTTTGATGTCAAACCTACATCTGTGGAGGTTTTTCCTATTCCAGATCTCATGACACCGTCTCCTGTTTTTAAAAATATGTCCTGTTGCTGACTCTATGTGTGATCTTTGGTGCACTGTTCCTAAGGTAGAGGGCGCTATATTCACTCTAACCAAGAGAACCTCCTCTGGACCCTATGGATAGGAAACTGTAAGGTTACTTAAGAAAAATGTTTTTTTCTTTCCTAAGATATGGTGAGTCCACGGCTTTAACAATTACTGTTGGTAAAATCACTCCTGACCAGCAGGAGGAGGCAAAGAGCACCACAGCAAAGCTGTTAAGTATCACTTCCCTTCCCACAACCCCGTCATTCTCTTTGATTTCAGTGCATGGAGGAGGTGAAGTTTTTGGTGTCTGAAGAAGATTGGATTTCTTTAACTTCAGTCAAGATTTTATTATTTTGAAAGCCAGAGTAGGTTTGCTCTGATCTTTCCTTTCAATATTGGGTCTAGCCGTACTCCACGTTTAGTCTCTTCAGTAGGGCAGTGGTGGCTTTTAAGCAGTTAGGAAAACGCAGCAAAGCCCACTTCACAAGTTCCTAACATGTTGCTGCCCTGGTATAGAGAGCCAGAGTAGGTTTACTCTGTTCTTTCTTTTTTCCACAGGTCTCTGTAAGGAGTGGCTTCCTTTCATACTTCTGCTGGACAGCTAGATGCAGAAAGGAAAACGCAAGAGGACATTTGAAGATTCAGATAGTAAGGTTTCTGCTCCTCATTCTACTACTCAGGTTACTCTCTCTCCTAAGTCTGGAGAGGAGAATTTGCCGGTAGCTTCTGTGGGTAAAATCTCCAGCATCAGATAAAGGAATTATACTGTCCGAATCGAAGTGGTCTCCTTCAGATGTATGCTTGCACACCTTGTGTACTGTTAAAGGAGGTTTTGGCTACTTGGACAACATTGATACCCCTGTCGTCGTCAACCTTTGAAAGTTTTGTGAACTTTAGAAACATTTGGATGAAACATTTCCTCATAGGAAGGAACAACCTAGAAATGATAGACGTGCCTTGGATATTTTCATAAGAATAGGAGAAGCTAGCGATACATTTTTCCCTGTCTAAAGTCCTTTAAAGGATTTTCCTGTCAATGACTCCATTAAAATGCACGGTCCCCTTAGTAGAAGGGAGCTTTTCTACTATGGCTCAGAGAACTTTGATCCCTATGGAGGGTAGCTGCTCTTTTACGGATCCATGGATAAGAAGCTGGAAGTTAATTGTTCATTTAGAGCAATGCCTTCTGTTATTAGACTTGCTGTACTAGCCCGCCGGGCATTGTGGCTGAAATCTTGGTCAGCTGAGAAGCCTACCTGTGGCTTAGTGGTACAGCCTAGGCTTTATAGTTCTGCAGTTACAGGTTCAATATTTTATGTTTCCTCCAAATCCACGCTTCTGGCGTTTCCTTTCAAGGGTGAGACCTTGTTTGGACTTGGTCTGGCAGGATTATTCTCTGACTTTATGGGTGAAAAAAGGTTTTTCTACCTCACGTCAAGAGAGTAAGTCTAAAGGAAAGTTTTCCTTTTCCTCATGTCATGTCTTTTGGAGTCCAATCTAAGATTTCCTCCCAGAGGCAGACTTCAACTTCTAGAGTATCTGCAATCCAGGTATGATGAGAGGCATTCCTTAAACTGGGTTCAGGACCTTCATCTCTGGGAGTAACAGTTCCAGTTTCAGTCTGGGAATGGGATCTAGGTATTTACCTGACTTTTCTCAGGTTCTGACCTTCAAAGTAGTATCCATTCTCCTTTGGTTCAAGAGGGCCTGTTCATAACGAACTTAGACCTAAAGGATGTGTATTTATTGTTTCCATTATTTGGGATCTTCTCAAGTCTTGTCATCCTAGAAAGACTTTTAGGTCTTGGGGTATTGCAAGGGTGCTCTTCTGGACAATATGATTCAGGTGTCATCCTTCTTCAAGCAAACTTTCTTTCAAGAGATCTTGTCCAATCTACTTTCCCATGGATGGGAAATTAATCTGGAAAAGAGTTCCGTTGTTTCATCTACAAGGGTGATTTATTTGGGGACTTTGTTAGAAATCTTCTCCTAGATAGAGAATCTATTAGAGGTCAGATAATCAAGGATTTATTCCTTTTCCTTTCTCTGCAGTCTACTGTCCGGCCAACAGCAAGCTCTTGTGGTCCAGTAAATAGCTTAGCCATTTTGCAACCAGAAGGTTGGGAGTTTGGATCTAGCTGCAGTTGATTTTACCTTCACTTTTCAGTGACTCCAATGTATGGAGGGAATTGGTCTGATGGTTATCATGGACATCATTCCCTTTACTATTTTCCATAAAATGGATAACATTCGGATCTGTCTCAGAGGATAGATCTAGATCAGTCGACAGACTCTCTCCCATAGTGGTTTTTCAGGAGTATCTGTCTCAGAGCTTGTGCTTCTAGAGACATTCCTGGGTGATGTGACCACGGATGCCAACCTGCTGGGCTGGGAAGCAGTCTGGGTCTTGTTTAAGACGCAGGGATTATGGACTCAGAAGTGTCTGCTCTCCTCTTTAACATCTTGGAGTTGAGAACGATTTACAATGCTCTGATGGCTTGGCCTCAGTTGTCCTTGGCTTGGTTCCAGTCGGATAATATCACCTCAATGGTTTACATCAACCACCAGGAAGGAACTCGGAGTTCCTTAGCCATGTAGGAGGTGTCTTGGATTGTTCAGTGGGCAGAAGCTCACAATTGTTGTCTATCTGCCATCCACATTCCAGGAGTGGACAACTGGGAAGCGGATTTCCTGAGCAGACAGACTTTTCATCCTGGTTGAGTGGGAACTCCATCCGGATGTGTTCTCCAACTTAACCCTTAAATGGGGGTTGCCGGAGTTGGATCTGATGGTGTCTCAGCAAAATGCCAAGCTTCCAAAGTACGGTTCAAAGTCAAGAGATCCACAGGCCGCTCTGATAGATGCTCTGGCGGTTCCTTGGGGTTTCAGGCTGGCATACCCGTTTCCTCCATTTGCTCTCCTTCCATGAGTCATTGCTCGTATCAAACAGGAGAGAGCGTCTGTAATTCTAATAGCCCCTGCATGGCTTTGCAGGATCTGGTATGCAGATCTAGTGGAGATGTCATCTCTTTCACCTTGGAGACTGCCTCTGAGGAAGGACCTTCTGATTCAGGGTCCCTTCTTTCATCCAAATTTTGTTTCTCTGAAGCTGACTGCTTGGAGATTGAACGCTTAGGTCTGTCTAAGCGTGACTTTTTTGAGTCGGTCATTGAGACCATGATTCAGGCTTGCAAGCCTGTTACGAGAAAGATTTACCATAAGATATGTCGTAAATATCTTTATTGGTGTGAATCCAAGGGCTACTCTTGGAGTAGGGTCAGGATTCCTAGAATTTTGTCCTTTCTCCAGGAAGGTCTGGAGAAAGTTATTGTCAGTCAGTACTCTGAAGGGTTAGATTTCTGCATTATCTTTTTGCTGCATAAGCATCTGGCAGATGTGCAATCTTTTTGTCAGGCCTTGGTCAGAATCTGGCCTGTGTTTAAGTCTGACAATATTGCTATTGGCTTGCTTTTAAGGATCACTGTATATAGCCCTGGTTTGCAGTGGTATAATAATAAAGGACTTTGTTTTACCATATCATTGCCCGCATATCCTTAAGGAGTGAGTGTCACTACCATACCGCCGAAGTGGGGAGAGTGAGAACCGGAGAGAGCCAGCTGGTTAGCTCTAATAACCAGCCTGTGTCAACAAGCACATTGGTGTGCTCTTCAAAATTGTGAGTACCCTGCGCATAGATTACGGCTGTGCTAGTTGGAAATATCGCTACAGATACACACATTGGGCGCCTCTTTGTGTTTGAATTTTTGCAGATCCGCCATTCAGAGGTAGCACACAAGGACTCAGGCAGCACTCTCCCCTCTTCTATTAACATCATTTTGGAGACACTTTATCATGTCATCCTTACTATGAACTTTTAGATTTAAACTGGACATTAATTTTGAATTGTATTATTTTGGATTTATTATTTTTTAATGAGGTCCTACCATCCATCTATATATCAATGTCTAATGTTGATTGGTTAAAAATAGTTTTTTTCAAGGTTATATATGAAATGACACCAATTAATTATTTTGTGTTTATTTTATTTTTTGAATACTAGCGCCCTCTAGTGTCCATTCACAATTTCTAGCTGTGTTTAAGTCTGTTGCTCCTCCTGGGAGCCTTAACCTTGTTCTTAAAGTTTTGCAGCAGGCTCCGTTTGAGCCATTGCATTCCATAGATCAGTGCTGTGTGTCGTAACACATTAGTGTGTCAGCGGCAATGTGTAGGTGTGTCCGTGCTTCAGCACAAATTTTTTTCAATTTTGTTTTGGTTTCCGACATTCCGCCTGCCTGCTATACATATCACATGGTTGACACGTGATTGATACCTAGTGGATCACAGATCATCTTAACCTACTGGCGCAGCTCAGTGGGAACTGAAACTATTCGCTTTGGCGGCACATTGGCTCCTGACTGCACGTGTAGTCTCCTCAATCTACTGGTGACTGCATGTGTGGTCAGTGAGTGAGATAGCAGTGTGTTTGCAGCGTCGGCAGTAGTCAGTCGGACTTGCAGAGCTCTGAGGGCGGCAGCTTAAACACTGAGCTGAAGTCAGAAGTTAAAGTGTTGGGTTTTTTTGCAGCTAGCTCCCAGAAGTGCTCAATCCTATTGGCTGATTGGAACAGTCAATAGGATTTTAGCAGCTCTAATCCTATTGGTTGATTGAAATCTTTCAGCCAATAGGAATGCAAGGGACGCCATATTGGATGACGTCACTTGCATTGAATTTCCAGTTTACGGCGGCGACCATATGAAGAGGATGCTCTGCGCTGGATATGTTCAGGATGGACCCGCTCCGCGCCAGATGGATGAAGATAAAAGATGCCATCTGGATGAAGAATTCTCCGGCTGGATGAAGATGGAAGAAGCCGCCCGGATGATGACTTCGCCAGCTGGATGGATCCTTCAAGCGGGACTTCAATAACTGTAAGTGGATCGTAAAGTATAATTAAATAATTTTAGTAGGGTTAGGTTTTTATAATATATAATTTAGTTTATTTAGTTGCTAGTTTAATTAATTGTAGTATAATAGTTAGGGAAGGTTAATTAATAGTTTAAAATTAATTTAATTCTACAGGTAAGTTTAAATTTATTTCTCCAACATAGGTGTGTCCGGTCCACGGCGTCATCCTTACTTGTGGGATATTCTCTTCCCCAACAGGAAATGGCAAAGAGCCCAGCAAAGCTGGTCACATGATCCCTCCTAGGCTCCGCCTACCCCAGTCATTCTCTTTGCCGTTGTACAGGCAACATCTCCACGGAGATGGCTTAGAGTTTTTTAGTGTTTAACTGTAGTTTTTCATTATTCAATCAAGAGTTTGTTATTTTCAAATAGTGCTGGTACGTACTATTTACTCAGAAACAGAAAAGAGATGAAGAATTCTGTTTGTATGAGGAAAATGATTTTAGCAACCGTAACTAAAATCCATGGCTGTTCCACACAGGACTGTTGAGAGCAATTAACTTCAGTTGGGGGAACAGTTTGCAGTCCTTTGCTGCTTGAGGTATGACACATTCTAACAAGACGATGTAATGCTGGAAGCTGTCATTTTCCCTATGGGATCCGGTAAGCCATGTTTATTACGATTGTAAATAAGGGCTTCACAAGGGCTTATTTAGACTGTAGACCTTTTTTGGGCTAAATCGATTGATATTAACACTTATTTAGCCTTGAGGAATCATTTATTCTGGGTATTTTGATATAATAATATCGGCAGGCACTGTTTTAGACACCTTATTCTTTAGGGGCTTTCCCAAAGCATAGGCAGAGTCTCATTTTCGCGCCGGTGTTGCGCACTTGTTTTTGAGAGGCATGGCATGCAGTCGCATGTGAGAGGAGCTCTGATACTTATAAAAGACTTCTGAAGGCGTCATTTGGTATCGTATTCCCCTTTGGGTTTGGTTGGGTCTCAGCAAAGCAGATACCAGGGACTGTAAAGGGGTTAAAGCTTAAAACGGCTCCGGTTCCGTTATTTTAAGGGTTAAAGCTTCCAAAATTGGTGTGCAATATTTTCAAGGCTTTAAGACACTGTGGTGAAAGTTTGGTGAATTTTGAACAATTCCTTCATGTTTTTTCGCAATTGCAGTAATAAAGTGTGTTCAGTTTAAAATTTAAAGTGACAGTAACGGTTTTATTTCAAAACGTTTTTTGTACTTTCTTATCAAGTTTATGCCTGTTTAACATGTCTGAACTACCAGATAGACTGTGTTCTGAATGTGGGGAAGCCAGAATTCCTATTCATTTAAATAAATGTGATTTATGTGATAATGACAATGATGCCCAAGATGATTCCTCAAGTGAGGGGAGTAAGCATGGTACTGCATCATTCCCTCCTTCGTCTACACGAGTCTTGCCCACTCAGGAGGCCCCTAGTACATCTAGCGCGCCAATACTCCTTACTATGCAACAATTAACGGCTGTAATGGATAATTCTGTCAAAAACATTTTAGCCAAAATGAACCCTTGTCAGCGTAAGCGTGGATGCTCTGTTTTAGTTACTGAAGAGCATGACGACGCTGATATTAATATCTCTGAAGGGCCCCTAACCCAATCTGAGGGGGCCAGGGAGGTTTTGTCTGAGGGAGAAATTACTGATTTAGGGAACATTTCTCAGCAGGCTGAATCTGATGTGATTACTTTTAAATTTAAATTGGAACATCTCCGCATTTTGCTTAAGGAGGTATTATCCACTCTGGATGATTGTGAAAATTTGGTCATCCCAGAGAAACTATGTAAAATGGACAAGTTCCTAGAGGTGCCGGGGCTCCCAGAAGCTTTTCCTATACCCAAGCGGGTGGCGGACATTGTTAATAAAGAATGGGAAAGGCCCGGTATTCCTTTCGTCCCTCCCCCCATATTTAAAAAATTGTTTCCGATGATCGACCCCAGAAAGGACTTATGGCAGTCAGTCCCCAAGGTCGAGGGAGCGGTTTCTACTTTAAACAAACGCACCACTATTCCCATAGAGGATAGTTGTGCTTTCAAAGATCCTATGGATAAAAAATTAGAAGGTTTGCTTAAAAAGATGTTTGTTCAGCAGGGTTACCTTCTACAACCCATTTCATGCATTGTCCCTGTCACTACAGCCGCATATTTCTGGTTTGATGAACTGATTAAGGTGCTCGATAGTGACTCTCCTCCTTATGAGGAGATTATGGACAGAGTCAATGCTCTCAAATTGGCTAATTCTTTCACTCTAGACGCCTCTTTGCAATTGGCTAAGTTAGCGGCTAAGAATTCTGGGTTTGCTATTGTGGCGCGCAGAGCGCTTTGGTTGAAATCTTGGTCGGCTGATGCGTCTTCCAAGAACAAGCTACTAAACATTCCTTTCAAGGGGAAAACGCTGTTTGGTCCTGACTTGAAAGAGATTATCTCTGATATCACTGGGGGTAAGGGCCATGCCCTTCCTCAGGATCGGCCTTTCAAGGCAAAAAATAGACCTAATTTTCGTCCCTTTCGTAAAAACGGACCAGCCCAAGGTGCTACGTCCTCTAAGCAAGAGGGTAATACTTCTCAGGCCAAGCCAGCTTGGAGACCAATGCAAGGCTGGAACAAGGGAAAGCAGGCCAAGAAACCTGCCACTGCTACCAAGACAGCATGAAATATTGGCCCCCGATCCGGGACCGGATCTGGTGGGGGGCAGACTCTCTCTCTTCGCTCAGGCTTGGGCAAGAGATGTTCTGGATCCTTGGGCGCTAGAAATAGTCTCCCAGGGTTATCTTCTGGAATTCAAGGGACTTCCCCCAAGGGGGAGGTTCCACAGGTCTCAGTTGTCTTCAGACCACATAAAAAGACAGGCGTTCTTACATTGTGTAGAAGACCTGTTAAAAATGGGAGTGATTCATCCTGTTCCATTGAGAGAACAAGGGATGGGGTTCTACTCCAATCTGTTCATAGTTCCCAAAAAAGAGGGAACGTTCAGACCAATCCTAGATCTCAAGATCTTAAACAAATTTCTCAAGGTCCCATCGTTCAAGATGGAAACCATTCGAACTATCCTTCCTTCCATCCAGGAAGGTCAATTCATGACCACGGTGGATTTAAAGGATGCGTATCTACATATTCCTATCCACAAGGAACATCATCGGTTCCTAAGGTTTGCATTCCTAGACAAACATTACCAGTTCGTGGCGCTTCCTTTCGGATTAGCCACTGCTCCAAGGATTTTCACAAAGGTACTAGGGTCCCTTCTAGCGGTGCTAAGACCAAGGGGCATTGCAGTAGTACCTTACCTGGACGACATTCTGATTCAAGCGTCGTCCCTCCCTCGAGCAAAGGCTCACACGGACATCGTCCTGGCCTTTCTCAGATCTCACGGCTGGAAAGTGAACGTGGAAAAGAGTTCTCTATCCCCGTCAACAAGGGTTCCCTTCTTGGGAACAATTATAGACTCCTCAGAAATGAGGATTTTTCTAACAGAGGCCAGAAAGACAAAACTTCTGGACTCTTGTCGAATTCTTCATTCCGTTCCTCTTCCTTCCGTAGCTCAGTGCATGGAAGTGATCGGGTTGATGGTAGCGGCAATGGACATAGTTCCTTTTGCGCGCATTCATCTAAGACCATTACAACTGTGCATGCTCAGTCAGTGGAATGGGGACTATACAGACTTGTCTCCAAAGATACAAGTAAATCAGAGGACCAGAGACTCACTCCGTTGGTGGCTGTCCCTGGACAACCTGTCACGAGGGATGACATTCCGCAGACCAGAGTGGGTCATTGTCACGACCGACGCCAGTCTGATGGGCTGGGGCGCGGTCTGGGGATCCCTGAAAGCTCAGGGTCTTTGGTCTCGGGAAGAATCTCTTCTACCGATAAATATTCTGGAACTGAGAGCGATATTCAATGCTCTCAAGGCTTGGCCTCAGCTAGCGAGGACCAAGTTCATACGGTTTCAATCAGACAACATGACGACTGTTGCGTACATCAACCATCAGGGGGGAACAAGGAGTTCCCTAGCGATGGAAGAAGTGACCAAGATCATTCTATGGGCGGAGTCTCACTCCTGCCACCTGTCTGCTATCCACATCCCGGGAGTGGAAAATTGGGAAGCGGATTTTCTGAGTCGTCAGACATTGCATCCGGGGGAGTGGGAACTCCATCCGGAAATCTTTGCCCAAGTCACTCAACTATGGGGCATTCCAGACATGGATCTGATGGCCTCTCGTCAGAACTTCAAAGTTCCTTGCTACGGGTCCAGATCCAGGGATCCCAAGGCGGCTCTAGTGGATGCACTAGTAGCACCTTGGACCTTCAAACTAGCTTATGTGTTCCCGCCGTTTCCTCTCATCCCCAGGCTGGTAGCCAGGATCAATCAGGAGAGGGCGTCGGTGATCTTGATAGCTCCTGCGTGGCCACGCAGGACTTGGTATGCAGATCTGGTGAATATGTCATCGGCTCCACCTTGGAAGCTACCTTTGAGACGAGACCTTCTTGTTCAGGGTCCGTTCGAACATCCGAATCTGGTTTCACTCCAGCTGACTGCTTGGAGATTGAACGCTTGATTTTATCGAAGCGAGGTTTCTCAGATTCTGTTATCGATACTCTTGTTCAGGCCAGAAAGCCTGTAACTAGAAAGATTTACCACAAAATTTGGAAAAAATATATCTGTTGGTGTGAATCTAAAGGATTCCCTTGGGACAAGGTTAAGATTCCTAGGATTCTATCCTTCCTTCAAGAAGGATTGGAAAAAGGATTATCGGCAAGTTCCCTGAAGGGACAGATTTCTGCCTTGTCGGTGTTACTTCACAAAAAACTGGCAGCTGTGCCAGATGTTCAAGCCTTTGTTCAGGCTCTGGTTAGAATCAAGCCTGTTTACAAACCTTTGACTCCTCCTTGGAGTCTCAATTTAGTTCTTTCAGTTCTTCAGGGGGTTCCGTTTGAACCCTTACATTCCGTTGATATTAAGTTATTATCTTGGAAAGTTTTGTTTTTAGTTGCAATTTCTTCTGCTAGAAGAGTTTCAGAATTATCTGCTCTGCAGTGTTCTCCTCCTTATCTGGTGTTCCATGCAGATAAGGTGGTTTTACGTACTAAACCTGGTTTTCTTCCAAAAGTTGTTTCTAACAAAAACATTAACCAGGAGATTATCGTACCTTCTCTGTGTCCGAAACCAGTTTCAAAGAAGGAACGCTTGTTGCACAATTTGGATGTTGTTCGCGCTCTAAAATTCTATTTAGATGCTACAAAGGATTTTAGACAAACATCTTCCTTGTTTGTTGTTTATTCAGGTAAAAGGAGAGGTCAAAAAGCAACTTCTACCTCTCTCTCTTTTTGGATTAAAAGCATCATCAGATTGGCTTACGAGACTGCCGGACGGCAGCCTCCCGAAAGAATCACAGCTCATTCCACTAGGGCTGTGGCTTCCACATGGGCCTTCAAGAACGAGGCTTCTGTTGATCAGATATGTAGGGCAGCGACTTGGTCTTCACTGCACACTTTTACCAAATTTTACAAGTTTGATACTTTTGCTTCTTCTGAGGCTATTTTTGGGAGAAAGGTTTTGCAAGCCGTGGTGCCTTCCATTTAGGTGACCTGATTTGCTCCCTCCCTTCATCCGTGTCCTAAAGCTTTGGTATTTGTTCCCACAAGTAAGGATGACGCCGTGGACCGGACACACCTATGTTGGAGAAAACAGAATTTATGTTTACCTGATAAATTTCTTTCTCCAACGGTGTGTCCGGTCCACGGCCCGCCCTGGTTTTTTAATCAGGTCTGATAATTTATTTTCTTTAACTACAGTCACCACGGTACCATATGGTTTCTCCTATGCTATTATTCCTCCTTAACGTCGGTCGAATGACTGGGGTAGGCGGAGCCTAGGAGGGATCATGTGACCAGCTTTGCTGGGCTCTTTGCCATTTCCTGTTGGGGAAGAGAATATCCCACAAGTAAGGATGACGCCGTGGACCGGACACACCGTTGGAGAAAGAAATTTATCAGGTAAACATAAATTCTGTTTTTAAGATAGGGATTGTCACGGATACTGGACTGCAGGGTTTGAACCCCTACAACCTCACCCCTGTTGTTTCTCAGTGGTTTTGGGCTCCTCAGAGCAACCACAATCTCCGGAAGCTTTTTGTTTGCTTTTGTTGGCTTGTTTTTGTGTTAAGAGAAGAGCTGGTCTATGACCGGGAAAACCCTCCTAGGCTGGCCGGGCTCCTGGAACTCCCGGTCGGCCACAGGACATCCGCTAACATTACCCCTGGTCACTCCAGCGGCCCTTTGCCCCAGAGCTCCGCTCTTTTGGGGATTGGTAGCCCCTAGGGAGGACAAGAGCTGGGGGAATTATTGGAGGGGAGCTCCTTTGGGAACCAGGGGTTTTCGACACCCCTAACCCCATAACTTCAACGGACTGTAACTCCGGTCCCCAGTAACGAATCATGCTGATTTTTGGACTATGGCATCTGGGGACCGAGAGCTTTAAAATGACAATGGAAGTGCCGCCGCTCCACCGGGATCAACCCGAAACTGCCACCCCTGTGTCCTGGGACTGTAGCTGCTATGGAGGTGCCGGTCCGTCTGGAGGGGCGGGAAAATTGTGGGATTGTCCTTTGTCTTATCAAGATGAGATGTGTGTATAAAAAGAGTGTGTGTTTTCAATAAAATCAGTTCTTATTTCCCCTGAATGCTAGTCTGTCTAGTCATTTAGTTGGGCTCCTGCTAGAATCACTTTCTTGGGCTACATAGCAGCTTGTTCCAGGCAGCGGAAGGACCCGCTTGGCAGAGCTACCGAGCCGGGGTAGCTGGAGATCCGTCACAGGGATGTGGTAATTTTTTTTATTTTTTTTTCCAAAAACAATTTTTATTGTAAAATAAACTTAATAACAACAGCAGGTTCATCAATTTCTGTTACAATCATAGGTCTAATAATGTTCACTTGGTAAATACATCCGTGTCCTAAAGCTTTGGTATTGGTTCCCACAAGTAAGGATGACGCCGTGGACCGGACACACCTATGTTGGAGAAAACAGAATTTATGTTTACCTGATAAATTTCTTTCTCCAACGGTGTGTCCGGTCCACGGCCCGCCCTGGTTTTTTAATCAGGTCTGATAATTTATTTTCTTTAACTACAGTCACCACGGTACCATATGGTTTCTCCTATGCTATTATTCCTCCTTAACGTCGGTCGAATGACTGGGGTAGGCGGAGCCTAGGAGGGATCATGTGACCAGCTTTGCTGGGCTCTTTGCCATTTCCTGTTGGGGAAGAGAATATCCCACAAGTAAGGATGACGCCGTGGACCGGACACACCGTTGGAGAAAGAAATTTATCAGGTAAACATAAATTCTGTTTTTAAGATAGGGATTGTCACGGATACTGGACTGCAGGGTTTGAACCCCTACAACCTCACCCCTGTTGTTTCTCAGTGGTTTTGGGCTCCTCAGAGCAACCACAATCTCCGGAAGCTTTTTGTTTGCTTTTGTTGGCTTGTTTTTGTGTTAAGAGAAGAGCTGGTCTATGACCGGGAAAACCCTCCTAGGCTGGCCGGGCTCCTGGAACTCCCGGTCGGCCACAGGACATCCGCTAACATTACCCCTGGTCACTCCAGCGGCCCTTTGCCCCAGAGCTCCGCTCTTTTGGGGATTGGTAGCCCCTAGGGAGGACAAGAGCTGGGGGAATTATTGGAGGGGAGCTCCTTTGGGAACCAGGGGTTTTCGACACCCCTAACCCCATAACTTCAACGGACTGTAACTCCGGTCCCCAGTAACGAATCATGCTGATTTTTGGACTATGGCATCTGGGGACCGAGAGCTTTAAAATGACAATGGAAGTGCCGCCGCTCCACCGGGATCAACCCGAAACTGCCACCCCTGTGTCCTGGGACTGTAGCTGCTATGGAGGTGCCGGTCCGTCTGGAGGGGCGGGAAAATTGTGGGATTGTCCTTTGTCTTATCAAGATGAGATGTGTGTATAAAAAGAGTGTGTGTTTTCAATAAAATCAGTTCTTATTTCCCCTGAATGCTAGTCTGTCTAGTCATTTAGTTGGGCTCCTGCTAGAATCACTTTCTTGGGCTACATAGCAGCTTGTTCCAGGCAGCGGAAGGACCCGCTTGGCAGAGCTACCGAGCCGGGGTAGCTGGAGATCCGTCACAGGGATGTGGTAATTTTTTTTATTTTTTTTTCCAAAAACAATTTTTATTGTAAAATAAACTTAATAACAACAGCAGGTTCATCAATTTCTGTTACAATCATAGGTCTAATAATGTTCACTTGGTAAATACAATTAGCATGTCTACATGAACAATCAAAAGAGTATGGTATACATACATAAAGTCTCTCTAATTTAAGAGATCTTACAAGGTGAGCAAGAATTATCATATCTTAAATATAAAAATTGGTGTAGTGCAATACTCAAAGATATTAACTAGACCTTATAATGGTATCCATTGGCTGACTTTTCAAAGCCATTTAACATACGTCTTCCAGTAACCCAGCGGGTTAAACATAGTGCTCATCTCCAGGCGGGGAAGTCCGTTCCAGAAGAGGTGAGAGAAGAAAAGGATAAGGGGTGGGGCAGGGGGTAACCGGTCACATAATATAGTGAGGGGGAGGGGGGTAAAGAAGGAGGGGAGGGGGAGCACGTGCCAAAGTTTAAGAATAGGAGGGAGCAGATGGGGGTCCTTAACTAGGCAGCAGATTTGCATAAAATTTTGAAACTAAGCTTCACCGGGGGGGGTGTCTAGGGGTCTCCTCATATCTGCATGCTTGTCTACTGTCCTCCTGATAACTGAACCAGGGTTCCCAAATCTGCCAATAGAGTTCCTCCTTGTCCATACTAAAGTAAAGACTTTGTTCCATCTTGGCGTATACCTGCATTATAGAGGTGACAGCTGTAATATCTGGGGGTTGGGTCTGCTTCCATGCTCTCGCTATCGCCAGCTTCGTGGCTGCGAGAATAAAGATTATCAACTTAGACAAAGGAGTCGGAATATTTTGTGGGAACATGTGTAGTAAAGCTATCTCAGGGGTGAGCCTCTTAGTTCACATTCTCTCCAGCAGAGAGGGGATGCTGTAGGGAACATCTGCGTAGGGGTATAGTACCATTTCAGGAACAATTTCATATATGATTCTAGGGTGTTTGCACAATGTACAGTCTTCTTGGTTAAAGTCATAGCTATATGTAGGTCCTTGTCCGTAATTGGTCTGGATAAGTCTCCCTCCCAGGCCCTAAGTTGCCAGGCTCTATCCTTATTCGTGGACGTCTGTAGTAGATTATAGTGGAATTATATAAGTCTAGGAGTCTTAACATGGACCTGCCACAGTTTTTCTCAGTTGGTCAGGGGGGGATGTGGTAATTTTAATTTAAAGTTAGCGGGTTGTTAGGTTTAGGGGTTAATAGTGGTAGTGATGTGGGAGGCCAGAGGTTTAGGGGTTAATATGTTTATTTAGTGACGCCGGGGTCGGGGAGTGCAGGATAGGGGTTAATAACTTTATGTTGCGGCGGGGTCGGGGAGCGGTGGGATAGGGGTTAAACATTTTAGTATAGTGGCAGTGTTTACTAGTGACGTATAAATAAAGTTGGTAAAAAGCCGAATAGACGCGAGATCGATGACTGCTAGTTAACAACAGTCCAATGCTCATCGCCCCGTACTTTGTGCGCATCTTTTTTATAAATATGGAGAGCGTATTGAGATACGCGGCCGCATTGTTAGGTGAGTGTATTGGTGCCGGGCGAATGCAACAAAGTTGACGGCTTGATAGATATCACCCTAGGTTGTTATCTTGGAAGGTTTTGTTTCTAATTGCTATCTCTTCTGCTCGGAGAGTCTCAGAACTCTCAGCTTTGCAGTGTGATTCGCCTTATCTTATCTTTCATGCTAATGAGGTGGTTCTTCGTACTAAGTTAGGTTCCTTCCTAAAGTGGTTTTAGACAGAAGGAACAACAATTTCCTGATTAATATTTCTATGTCCTAGTCCTTCTTTTCATAAAGAACGTTTGTTGCACAACTTGGAGGTAGTGTATGCTTTAAAATTTTATTTACAGGCGACTAAGGATTTTCGCCAGTCTTCTGCCCTGTTTGTTTCTCTGGGAAACGTAAAGGTCAGAAAGCTTCTGCTACCTCTCTTTCTCTCTGGTTGAGAAGTATAATTTTTTGTGCTTATAAGACTGTGGGTCAGCAGCCTCCTGAGAAAATTACAGCTTATTCTTCAAGAGCTGTGTTCTCTTTTTGGTTTTCAAAAATTAAGCTTTTGTGGAGCAGATTTGCAAAGCTGCAACTTGGTTCTATTTGCATATTTTTTGTCTCTGGCCAGGCGTCTTTTGGGAGTAAGGTTATTTAAGCGGTGGTACCTTCTGTTAAGGTCTGCCTGTCTTGTCCCTCCCTATTCATCTGTGTCCTCTAGCTTGGGTATTGGTTCCCAACAGTAATTGATGAAGCCGTGGACTCACCATATCTTAGGGAAGAAAAGAAAATGTATGCTTACCTGATAAATTTCATTCTTTCCGGATATGGTGAGACCACGGCTCCCCCCTTTATTTCAGGACAGTTATTTTTTACTAAACCTCAGACACCTCTACACCTTGTGTTACTCCTTTTTTCTCCATTTCCCTTTGGTCGAATGACTGGGGATTGGGGGAAGGAAAGTGATACTTAACAGCTTTGCTGTGGTGCTCTTTGCCTCCTCCTGCTGGCCAGGAGTGATATTCCCAACAGTAATTGATGAAGCCGTGGACTCACCATATCCGGAAAGAAAGAAATTTATCAGGTTAGCATACATTTTCTTTTACCAGGGTCTACAATGACAACCAGTGGCGAGTATTGCGACAGTTGCCGGTGCAGCCTCTTATTGGTGTGACTCCTTGTCTGATTTAATTTCGGAGGAGACTAGCATAGAGGAGATCCAGAATATGATCAAGGCATGAAAGCTGACAAATACCTTTATCTGTGATGCCAGCATGCAAGTAGCTCGTTTGGGGGCACAGATTTCTAGCTTTGCCGTTCTATCTCGCAGAGCCCTATGGATAAAGTCTTAGTCGGCTGATATAACATCCAAGTCCAAGCTTCTGTCTCTGCCCTTTAAGGGTAAGACTTTATTTTATCGTGGTCTGGTGGAAATCATTTCCACAGTTACTGGTGGAAAGGGAGCCTTTCTTCCTCAGGGCAAGAAAGGTAGACCCAAGGGTCGCCAAAATTCAAATTTTCGTTCCTTTCGCAACTTCAAGGGACAGAAATCATCTCCTTCCTCTTCCAAGACTGAGCAATGCAAAAATCTCATGGAGGTCTAGTCAGCCATGGAAAAAGGGTAAACAATCCAAGAAACATTCCTCTGAGTCTAAGTCAGCATGAATGGGCTGCCACCAATCCAGTCTTGGATCAAATGGGGGGGCAGGCTTTCCTTCTTTTAGCAGGCTTGGTTTCCCAAAGTCCCGGATCCTTGGGCAGTGGAAGTAGTCTCCCAGGGATACTGGATAGGATTCAAATCTGGTCCCTCCAGGGGCAGATTTCTCCTGTCAAGGTTATCTGCAAACCAGGTAAAGAGAGAAGCTTTCGTAAACTGCGTTAGGGATCTAGCTTCTCTGGGAGTGATTGTCCCAGTTCCTCTGGTGGAACAGGGTCACGGATTCTATTCCAACCTATTTGTGGTTCCCAAGAAAGAGGGAACTTTTCGACCTATTTTAGACAACCAACAATTTTCTCAAGGTTTCGTCCTTCAAAATGGAGACTATCCATTCTATTCTCTTTAGTTCAGGAAGGTCAATTCATGACCACCATGGACCTGTAGGACGTGTACCTTCATGTTCCTATTCACAGGGAACATTTTCAATTCCTGCGGTTTGCTTTTAAAATTTGTGTCCCTTCCATTCAGCCTTGCCACTGCTCCTCAAATCTTTATGAAGATTCTAGGGGCTCTTCTTGCGATGGTCAGATCTCAGGGAAGATTACCTGGTCGATATCTTGGTTCAGTTGCCATCTGTTCATTCAGCAAATTCCCATATGGACTCTCTGTTGTCTTCTGTTGTCTTCTATGTTCCCACGGATGGAAGGTGAATCTGGAAAAGGGACGATCATAGACTTGATCTCCATGAAGATTTTCTTGACGGAGTTCAGAAAATCCAATATTCTTGCTTCTTGTCTGTCTCTTCAGTCCTCTGTCCATCCTTCAGTGGCTCTGTGTATGGAAGTCATTGGTCTAATGGTAGCTGCCATGGACATTATTCCTTTTGCTCGTTTCCATCTGAGACCTCTACAGCTATGCATGCTCAGACAATGGAACGGAGACCACTCAGACCTATCTCAGAGGATAATTCTAGACTCCCAGACGAGAGACTCTCTGTCCTGGTGGATCTCCCAGGATCATCTGTCCCAGGGCACATGCTTCCTGAGACCATCTTGGGAGATTGTAACCACGGATGTCAGCCTTTCGGGCTGGGGAGCAGTTTTGTGTCACTTAAGAGCTCAGGGACTTTGGTCTCAGGAGGAGTCCTTTTCCATACATATCCTAGAGTTGAGAGCCATCTACAATGCTCTAATAGCTTTGCCTCCATTAGCTTTGGTCCAGTTTTTCAGATTCCAATCGGACAACATCACCGGTGGTGTATATCAACCAACAGAGAGGAACTCTGAGCTCATTAGCTATGAAGGAGGTGACTCGCATTCTTCAGTGGGCGGAGTCTCAAAATTGTCACCTTTCTGCCATCACATCCCAGGGGGGGGGAACTGGTAAGTGGATTATCTGAGCAGGCAGACTTTTCATCCAGGGGAGTGGACCCTTCATCCGGAAGTATTCTCAATGATAATCCTCAGGTGGGGAGTTCCGGAGTTGGATCTGATGGCGTCTCATCTAAACGCCAAGCTTCCAAAGTACGGGTCAAGATCAAGAGATCCGCAAGCAGCTCTGATCGACGCTCTGGCGATTCCTTAGGACTTCGGTTTCGTGTACCTGTTTCCTCTGTCCTTGTTCCTTGGGTGATAGCTTGTATCAAACAGGAGCGGGCGTCGGTGATCCTAATCGCTCCAGCCAGGCATTGCAGAATCTGATTCACGGATCTGGTGAAGATGTTGTCCCTTCCCCCTTGGAAGTTGCCTCTGAGGAAGGACCTTCTACTTCAGGGTCCCTTCCTTTATCCAAACCTATATTCTCTGAAGCTGACTGCTTGGAAATTGAACACCTAGTATTGTTTAGGCGTGGTTTTTCGGAAAAGGGTGTGATTCAGGCTCGTAAGCCAGTAACTTGCAGGATTTACCATAAGGTGTGGTGTAAATACCTTTATTGGTGTGAATCTAGGGGTTTCTCTTGTGAGGGTTCCTCACAGGGATCTATTTCATAGGTTCTCTGTTATCGGTCGTAGAGATTCATCTCCTACCTCCCTACTCTCATATGCCATTCCCTCTACTGATAACTGTTTCAGTACTGGTTTGGCTATCTGCTATATGTGGATTATGTGGATGGGTGTCTCTTGGTAAGTATGTTTTTTATTACTTAAGACACTCTCAGCTATGGTTTGGCACTTTATGTATTTATATAAAGTTCTAAATATATATATTGTACCTATATTTGCCATGATTCAGGTTTCAGTATAATTCCTTTTGCAGAATGTCAGTTTCATATCTGGGAAATGCATTTTTTTAGGAAAATGTATTTCTTACCTGGGGTATAGTCTTTTTGCAATTGACTGTCATTTTAAATTCGCGGGCAGAATTTGTCTTGCGAGGGCGCAAAATGCCAAACTATATTGCGTCATTTTTGGCACAAAGTTACGTTTGATGACGCAAATTCATCATTTCCGGCGTCTTTGTCGACGCCGAATCCTTTCACAAGGTTGTGTCTTCAATGACGCGAGTGTGTCATTTCCGGATGTTTTTAGCGCCAAAATTTTTTCTCTGTTTGTGCGTCATTCTTGCCGCCAAATATTTTCATAATTTAAACCCCATTCCTATGTGCCTCTTGCCTTTTTTCTCCCTGAAACTGCCATATAAGGATATTGATCATTTTGCTTTTTTTTTTTTTTTTTTTTTTTTTTAAATGATTTTTATTGAAAATTAGTATAATGAGAAACAAGTGACATAGTTACAGTTCGTTTAGCAACGGTATAACAGCAGTTCACTATAATGATAGTCATCAACAATCAGTGACCTAATTTTCATAAGTATTTTCAATATTGGTTAAAAGTGTGAATGAGTCATAACAAAACATATCTCGTCATAGGGGGAAAAGGGAAAGGTACAGAAGGGTAAAAGAGAGAGAAAAGGGGAATAGTAATGGTAATAGTAACCCATCTGGTCCACCCCAACACAGGTGTAGTGGATCGAAATCATATCTCTAAAGTCTCTGGAAGAGAGTGATACAATGTTTACAGTTTTACGTGGAAGATGTTGGGCGAGCATTTTAGGTGTGAGCATGGGACCCCTGTTCCCATAAAAATTGAACATTGGATATTGTGTCTTGTTTACCTATATAGCAGTAGTGCATCTTTTCCAGCGTGAGGACATGATTCACTTCAGATTTCCATTGGGCAATGGTGGGTGTTTCACGTGTCTTCCATAATCGGGGGATTAATCTCTTAGCACATGAAAGCATTAAAAGCAGCAATTTCTTGCGAAAAGCGCAAGTGATTTTAGGGATAAGATTGAGAAGTATGATTTGCGGAGAAAGTGAAATATGTACGCCTAAGACACCAGCTATGTGCCACTCTATTTGGTTCCAAAAATTGGCTAAGTGTGGGCAAGACCACCATATGTGGACAAGGGTACCGTCCTCTCCACATCTCCTCCAACAGCTGGAGGAGGCGTTTGGGTATATGGTTCTTAAGCGTTCTGGGGTTAGATACCACCGAGCTAGTATTTTATAGTTCAGTTCAGATATAGTCAGAGATAAGGAAGAGGAGTGTGTATAACGGAAGCATCGCCTCCAAGTCTCTGTGTCAAGGTCAATTTGAAATTCGTCTGCCCATCTCATAAGGTATGTGGGTCTTCTCTCTGGGAAGGAGCCCCTGAGGATTTTGTAAGTCAGGGATAGATGTGCTCTGTCTATGTTAGGATTGATACATAGCTGCTCAAAAGTGGTTAAGGGTCTCAATATCGTTTCCTTGTGAGGGCTGTGGTTAATCGCGTGTCTAATTTGTAGGTAGGAATACCAGCAGTGAAAGGGAGGCCCCAACTCTTCGTTAAGCGTAAGTCTGTCTTTGACACCTGAGGTGTCAGCCACTAAGTAGATTGGCAAGGCCGTGAGGAGCTTATTAGCGGGATTGTGAGTAAAGAGATTGTGCTTGAGAAACAGGTGGTATCTGAGAAGAGGGGTTAAGGGAGATATTTGTGTTGAGACTCCTTTTGTGTGGGTGAGTACCTCATCCCATATAGCCAGGGTGGTTTTAACATAATCGCTGTGTTGTATAGAGTGTGGTCTGGTTTCTTTGGGGATCCAGGGTAGGTCTCTCATGTGTTCAACCTGAGAAAGGCAACCCTCCATTTGGATCCAGACTTTCGAGGGGTTGGCGTGGTTCCATGCTACTACCCTAGCCAGATGTGCAGCTCTATAATAATTAGTAAGATTGGGTACACCAAGGCCCCCGTCTTCCTTACTCAGGTACATAGTGTGTTGGGCTATTCTCGGGCGCTTATATGACCAAATAAAAGAATTGATCATTTTTTGTTGTGTTTGGAGAAATGGTTTCGGTATGGCCATGGGTAAGGTTTGGAATAAGTATAAGTATCTGGGAACTATCATCATTTTTACCGTGTTTATTCGCCCCAGCCAGGACAGATGTCCCTGTCTGTGCCATTTCTCTAATGAGGTCCGAACGTTATGTTGTAGGCTGATATAGTTGTCAGGGAGGAGTTTGTGCATATCTTTGGAGATTGTTAATCCTAAGTATTTAAGTTTATCGGATAGTATAAATTTTGTTTGCTGCGATATAGTCAGTGTTTCTTGGGGAGTTAAATTAATCAGCATTAACCCCGACTTCTCCATATTAATGGAGAAGTTGGAGACTTGTTTATATTCTTCCAAGATTTGTATGAGGGCAGGGAGGGAAGCGGATGGGGATCGTAAAGTGAAGATCACGTCGTCCGCAAACAAGAGGCATTTTTGAGTGATATTTCCAAAATTTAGGCCTTGAATATGTTGGCAGTGTCTGATTTGCAATGCCAATATTTCAACTGTAATAGCAAATAGCAGGGGTGAGAGCGGGCATCCTTGACGCGTGCCATTGGAAATGGGGAAAGGTTGGGATATGCTATTATTTACTTTAACTTTTGCGTTCGGGTTATGGTAAAGAGCCTTTATTCTGGCAATAAATAGCTCGGGGAAGCCAAATTTTGACAGAGTGGACCACATAAATTGCCAGTCCACCCTGTCAAATGCTTTCTCGGCATCTGTCGAGAGTAGTGTGAGAGGAGAAAGGTTATGCTGTGCTTGCTGCAATGAGTGGAGTAGTCTGGTGGTGTTATCTTTCGCCTCCCTTCCTTTAATGAAGCCCACCTGATCAGGGTGGATTATGTTGGGTAGTATCATATTCATGCGGTTGGCCAATATTTTGGCGTAGATTTTCATATCAACATTTATAAGCGAGATTGGCCTATAGTTACTGACCAATTCTGTAGCTTTGCCCGGTTTTGGGATGACAGTGATCACTGCTTCTAGGAGGGAGCTAGGAAAAACAACACCACGGTCTATGTCAGTGTAAAGTGATAGAAGTTGGGGGTTTATGTGTTGTTGCAAAAGTTGGTAAAACTTTGTTGTGAGACCGTCTGGGCCCGGGGATTTGCCATTTGGCAGGGATTTTATAACTAGGTTAATGTCTTGGAGGGTAATGGGGGAATCTAGGAATTGCTTGTTTTCTTCTGTAATAGAGGGCGTGTCAACAGTGGCTAAGTAGGATTCTAGTTTTTCTTTCTTATCCTGTGGTGAGGTGCCTGCTATATTGTATAGTTTCGTATAATAGGAAACAAATGAGTTGATAATTTCTTCGTTTTTGTGAGCGGCTTCGCCAGAGGGCTGTCGAATTGTCCTAATGAAATTGGAGAGTCTTTGTTTTTTAAGGGATCTGGCTAATAGTCGGCCTGCCTTATTGCTTTCTACAAAAAACTTGGACTTAGTGGTCAGCGCCCTCATATGGGCTTTTTGTATCAGAAATCTATTAAGGGCTGCTCTTGCGTCCGTCAACTTGGTGAGTTTAGTAATAGAAGATGGGTCTTTTTTAAGTGTGGCTTCACACGTGGCCAGATCTTTAGTCAGGGATGTAAATTGAGCAGTATGTATCTTGCATTGTGTGGCAGTATGCTTTATTATGACCCCCCTTATATAACATTTATAGGCCTCCCAGTTGTTTGCGGACGACGTGTCCTCAGGTTTGTTTAAGGTAAAGAATTCATCTGTGTGTTTTTTAATGTCATCGACTGTTTCCTGGTTAGTCAGTAAATGGTCGTTGAGTCTCCAGTTGTAGGTAGTGCGAGGTTTACTAGCCCATTTAAATTCAGTGGAGACCATACTGTGGTCTGACCAGGAGGTGTGTGTGATTTTCGAATGTACGAGAGTGGAAAGCAGGGTTTGGTCACACAGAATGTAATCTAATCTGGAGTACGTGCGTTGTGGATGTGAAAAAAAGGTGTAGTCTTTCCTATTAGTGTGTACCATGCGCCAAGTATCAAATAAATTAACAGATTGTAAGGCTGCGCAATTAGATCTAAGGGTGTTATTACGTATATAGGATTTTCCACTGGATGTGTCCAATATTGGGTTCATGGGAAAATTAAGATCTCCACCAACGATGATTGGACCTTTAGCCATATCTAATATTGTGTTAATCAGGGGTTTATAAAAATTGGGGGTGGGCCTATTTGGGGCATAGATATTTACCAGGGTAATTGGGGCGCCATAACACAAGCCAACTAGAATTAAGATTCTGCCCTCACTGTCAGAGTATTTTTGCAATAGTTCAAAGGGGAAGCTGCGCCTAAATGAGATGCCAATCCCATTTTTCCTATGTGTACCTGAGCTACAGTAATGTTGGTCAAAGTATCTCTTGGATAGGGTAGGTTCATGCTTTTTCTTAAAGTGTGTTTCCTGAGTCATGATGATATCAATTCCTCGCTTATAGAAATCATGAAACGCAATAGAGCGTTTTTCCGCTGAAAGGAAGCCTTTAACATTTTGTGTGGCAATATGTAGAGTTTCCTCTTTGTGGTGTGGGGTATGTGTCGTCATAATGTCCAGTGCCTAGAGCTGTTTTACTGATGTGTACGGAAGGACCAGATGGGACACTGAAAAGGGTTACGGGGGTTAGTATTGGGAGGGACAGGTGCTAATGAAACAAGCTGTTTAGGCGAGGATAGTCAAGGTGGGAGAGGAAAGAGGGAGAGTTATGACTTTAAAAAACAATATTAGAGCAAATAACAATGATTATTCAAATAGCATTGATATGTAGTACAAAATTTGAACTTAGAAAAAAGTATATAATAAATTTTTAAGTTTTAACTTTTAACTTGGAACTTGGGAGCTATTGTTACAGGCCGGGTGTTGATGTGAGGCAAGATGGTGTATAAGTAGTTTGTATTAGTATGGTGTTAGTCTGGTGCCTTGTGTCAAGGGGTTTGTGTCCCATGTGGGTTGTTTTAGTTTTGAGAACTCGGTCAGCTTTGAAGCACCTTACGTAGTGGTGGGAGGGGGTTAGTAGATAGTGTCAGGTAAATTTCTTACTTGGTTACTTAGTGTGAATGTATTACCGGTAGTGTTAGAATTTACACGTTACTTAGACTAATGGACGTGGGTTAGGGGTTGGAAAATCAAGGTCGTCTCCATGGACAATGCAATGTAGTATTATTCATTACCAGCATAGCCTCTAGTTTCATTAAAGAAAGTCCTTAAAGTGTGTGGATATAGCTCTATAGGGGCCGAATGTATTGATTCTAAGTGGGAGTTGCTAGGTAGTTCAGAGCTAGGTCAACTAGTGTAGCTAAGTATTCAGCGGTAATGCAATAGTATCTTGCGTTGCAATCAGGACTTATAAACAGTATAGAAATATTTGCAAGTGGGTGTAAATTGAGATAATATAAATAATACTATAACCTCAGTGCGTAACATAGCAGAACTTAGTTGGATAAAAGCATAACTTAATAACAACATGGTGTCTTCATATAGTGCAGGAGGTGGAGGATCTATAGGGCTCAAATCAATCCCCTGTCACCCTTAATTACACGGAAGGGAAAGTGGATGAGTTGAGCTCTAGTACAAGTAATCTTAGCACTTTAAATAATATATGGAGAACACCTTGGATAAGGGGTATAAAACCTAACGGACAAAATACATGGAGAAGAAACATTTGGTTAATCATAACTATACGATTTGAAACAGTCATATAAAGGATACTCAGAAGCCCATCTGTTGGGCTTGAAGCCAGCCTTATTGGATAATTGGAGAGAGCAGCAAAAATGAGTAAAAAAGAAAGAGGAAAGTGTCAAAGTAGTCTTAATTACTCATCTGACGGAGTCTGAGTCCATGGTGTCCATGCTGGTGGAGGATATTTGTCTCCTTTTATTCTGTCTGGAGTCGGTATCCGGATCTGGTCTTCGCTGAGACTTGGGGCTGCTTTGTCCATTTTGCTGTCTTTGAGAAGATTGAAGATTGGTTATATCTGGTAGGGAGATATTCAGAATGTTACAAAATCTGTGGATGTCAGACGGTGAAGAGCACTCTGTCTTCTTTCCGTTTTTCATAACTATTACTGAAGTGGGGAATCCCCATCTGTATGGGATATGAAGTGTGCGAAGGTGGGATGTCAAAGGTTGGAAATCCCGCCTCTTTTGTAGCGTTCTAAGGGATAGATCTTGGTAAATTTGAATTCTATGATCTTGGAAATGTATAACTTGCCTTTTCCTGGCAGCGTTGTATATCTCTTCCTTTTGTCTGTAGCTTTGGAAGTGGACTATAATGTCTCTTGGAGGGGAGTCATCTGGGGGTTTTGGGCGTAGGGCTCTATGGGCTCTGTCTAGGGAGACCTCAGTATTTTCAGGGAGATTGTCTCCTAGTATCTCAGTAAATAGAGCCTGGAGATAGTCACGAATATCATTATTTAGTACCGATTCTGGTATCCCCCTGAAGCGCAGGTTTCCCCTTCTGGTGCGATTTTCCAAATCGTCAATTTTGTCTTCTAATTCTGTGATATGTTGGCTTTGTTGTGTTTGGCTGGTTGAGAGATTTGCTAGCTTTTGTGCTACAACGTATTCATGTTCTTCTAGGGTATCCACTCTGTGGCTGAGGTCACTGAGTTCTTTTTTCAGATCAGCGCATTCGTCTTTTATGCATGTTTTAACTTGTTCAATCAGGGTTACTATGGCTTTGTAAGTTATTGGCGTGTCATCATCTTGGACTGTAGTTAAAGTTGTTGCTTCGTTAGTTGAAGATGAACTATTTTCCTGATCTTCTTCTGTATTGGTCAACAAAGGATTCATTCCTCTGGTCGTGGGTGGAGGATCTGTTTGTTTGAAAAAAGTGTGCACTGCAGCCTGGTGAGCTTGTGATAACTTTTGCGGTTTATCTTGGCGTGTGTTCTTTCTTTGTGACATAGTGCCTTGGAGTAAAGGTAGGCTTCTGTAGCTGTCTTGTGATACTTCAGCACACAATACCCCCCGGGGGGTTTACCCTCACAGGGCGATTACGGTGAGGGGAGAATGGGGTATGACCCGCTGCACCTCAGTACAGCGGGAAAGGGAGCAGGGGTACGTGCCTGAGCTGTGATGTAGCTAGAGTCACAATATTAGGAACAGATATATACAAATTGTGTGTTTTCCACCTTGTGGCGCTTGCAGGATGATGCGTCCTTTTAGTACAGGGTGTGTCGTACTTTTATTTTGTGTCTGAAGCCCAGAACTAAAGTATTAATAAAAATCAGGCTCTGGCTGTGCCACTGAAACAGATAGTGATGTTCTAATTTAGGTAATGTTCAATATCCAGAGTCGTGTGGGTATCCAAATGTTTCTTACTGTATTACGGCTACTTGTAAGGGGAAAGCAGCACGGATGGGGCTGCGTTGTTACCTGAGGTAATTTTGCCAATGATGTCGCAGCAGGAGATGTGCACACTTTAGTGTTCACGGCGTTACAAACTAGGACAAGTCCTTTATGCAAATGAAAAGTACATCGCCTTGAGTGACTTTTGACTTCACTTAAATAATATCTTCATATGTGGCTTAGGTGCGAGTGGGTCCCCTGTTAGTTAATAAATACATCTGTCTGTGATAGCCTGTCAGCGTGGTAGGACACAGTAGAACACAAAGCAGCACAGTAGTGAGTTGTTTTTAGCAATTGTCCCAAGTATGTGGCAGCAAAAATATGTAAAGATGTCAAGTGGACGACTTATGATGGTAGTGTGGTTAATCCCTTAAAAGTTTATCTCTTATCTGCCACGCTGCGGTAGCTGTCAGGGTAATATTAGGTAGGAGGCGATGTGTGCAGTGCCTGTATCTTACCGGGCGTTGCTGCGTATGATCTGATTCCGGATGATTCCTCGATCTGCAGGGTTGGTAGTTCTGTGTGCCGTGAGTTATATTAATTACTTTCTTGTGTCGCTTGTATGCGACCTCGGTCTCTGCCCCAGATCCGGTTTAATTCAGGGCTATGTGCGTCAGAGCTAGGATTGCTGTAACGCTTGTTGCGGTGAAGGCCTCATGCCTGAGAGACTGCTCCGGTTGTGCCCTTGGCTGGGGAATGAGCCACCGAGTCTCATAAACAGCTGCTTATGCGTTGTGTGCAGTCTGCGATTGTTTAAGCTGATCATTTTGCTTTTATGTTGTTTTTTCTCTTACATTTTGCAAGATGTCTCAATCTGTTCCTGTCTCAGAAAACACTGTTGGAATCCTGCTGACTGATAACAGTTCTACCAAAGCAAAGTACATTTGTTGTAATTTTATTGAGATTATATCTCCAGCTGTGGTTTGTAATAAATTGTCATGATAAATTTTTACATGCAGAGAATGTGTCCATCAGTAATAATAAATTGCCTGTTGCTGTTCTTTTAACATCTAATGTACAAGATATACCTGTGATATTATAAGAATTTTTTTTTGCTGTTTCTATTCAGAAGGCTTTGTCTGCCATCCCGCCTTCTAATAAATGTAAAGGTCTTTTTTAAACTTCTCATAAAGTTGATGAAATTTGAAATGACTGACAACATACTGAATTATCCTCTTCTGATGAGGATCTATCTGATTCAGAAGATCCTTCCTCAGATATTGACACTAACAAATCTAATTATTTATTTTAAATAGAGTACATTCGTTCTTTGTTGAAGGCGTTTTGATTATATTGGATATTGAGGAGACTAGTCCTCTTGATTTTAACGCTTGTAAACGTTTAAATTCTGTTTATAAACCTGTGGTTATTTCAGAGGTTTTTTTCAGCTCCTGATGCTATTTCTGATATGATTTCTAAGGAATGGAATAGGCCTGGTACTACTTTTATTCCCTTTTTAAGGTTTAAAAAATGGTATCCTTTGCCAGCAATTAGATTGGAGTTTTGGGAAAAGATCCCCAAAATTAATGGCGCTATCTCTACTCTTGCTAAACGTACTACTATTCCTACGGAAGATAGTATTTCTTGTTAAGATCCTTTAGATAGGAAACTTGTTTCTTATCTAAGGAAGGTTTATTTATTTTCAGGTCTTCTTCTTAGGCCTGCAATTTCTTTGGCTGATGTTGCAGCTGCTTCAACTTTTTGGTTGAAAACTTTAGCGCAACAAGTATCGAATCATGATTTGTCTAGCATTGTTAACTTGATTCAACATGTTAATAATTTAATTTTTAATGCCTTTTTTTGTTATCATCAAAATTGATGTTAAATCTCTGTCTTTAGCTATTTTAGCTAAAAGAGCTTTGTGGCTTTAAATCTTGGAATTCTGATGTAACTTCTAAGTCCAGATTGCTATTTCTTTCCTTCCAAGGTAATAAATTATTTGGTTCAGTTGGATTCAATATTTTCAACTGTCACTGGGGGGAAGGGAGGTTTTGTTTGCCTCAAGATAAAATCTAAGGTTAAATTTAGAGCTTCTATCCGTTTTTGTTCTTAAAAAAGGAACAGAAACCTAATTCTTCCCCAAGGAATCTGTTTCTAATTGGAAGCTTTCTTCAAATTGGAATAAATCCAAGCCATTTAAGAAGATCAAAGTCAGACCCTAAGTCTGCATGAAGGTGCGGCTCTTATTCCAGCTCAGCTGGTAGGTGGCAGATTAAGATTTTTCTAAGATGTTTGGATCAATTCGGTCCAAATTCATTGGATTCAGAATATTGTCTCTCAGGGGTACAGAATAGATTCAGAGTAAGACCGCCTGCGAGAAGATATTTTTCTCTCACGCATTCCAGCAAACTCGGTAAAGGCTCAGGCTTTCCTGAAGTGTGTTTCAGACCTGGAGTTATCTGGGGTAATCATGCCAGTTCCGTTTCAGGAACAAGGTCTGGGGTTTTATTCAAATCTATTCATTGTCCCAAAGAAAGTAATTTCATTCAGACCAGTTTTGGATCTAAAAATTTTGAATCGATATGTAAGAGTACCAACTTTCAAAATGGTGACTATAAGGTCTATTCTGCTTTTTGTTCAGCAAGGACATTATATGCCCACAATAGACTTACAGGATGCATATCATCATATTCCAATTCATCTAGATTGCTTTCAATTTCTGAGATTCTCTTTTTTAGACAAGCATTACCAATTTGTTGCTCTTGCTTTTTGGCTTAGCGACAGCTCTAGGAATCTTTTCAAAAGCTCTTAGTGTCCTACTCTCTGTTATCAGAAAGCGGGGTGTTGCGGTGTTTCCTTATTTGGATGATATCTTGGTACTTGCTCAGTCTTTACGTTCTGCAGAATCTCATACGATTCAACTACTGTTGTTTTTTTCAAAGACATGGTTGGAGGATCAATTTACCAAAACGTTCCTTGATTCTTCAGACAAGGGTCACCTTTTTAGGTTTCCAGATAGAGACAGAGTCATGGACACTGAATCTAACAGGCAAGAGACAATTTAAATTGGTTTCAGCTTGTCGAAACCTTCAGTCTCTATTATTCCCTTCAGTAGCTATGTGCATGGAAGTTTTAGGTCTCATGACAGAGCAAAGGAGATTGCGTCCGATGCTGCATTTTCGTATGAGACCTCTCCAGATTTGTATGCTGAATCAATGGTGCAGGGATTATACAAGGATATCACAATTAATATCCTTAAATCCCAGTGTTTGACTATCTCTGACTTGGTGGTTAGATCACCATCGTATAGTTCTAGGGGCCTCTTTGGTTCATCTAACCTGGACTGTGATCACAACAGATGCAAGTCTTTCAGGTTGGGGAGCTGTTTGGGGATCTCTGACAGCGCAAGGGGTTTGGAAATCTCAAGAGGCGAGATTACCAATCAATATTTTGGAAACTCTGTGCGATTCTCAGGGCTCTTCAGTTTTGGCCTCTGTTGAAGAGAGAACCGTTCATTTGTTTCCAGACAGACAATATCACAACAGTGGCATATGTCAATCATCAGGGTGGGACTCACAGTCCTCAAGCTATGAAGAAGTATCTTGGATACTTGTTTGGGCGGAATCAAGCTCCTGTCTAATTTCTGGGGTTCATATCCCAGGTATAGACAATTGGGAAGCGGATTACCTCAGTCGTCAGACTTTTATATCCGGGAAAATGGTCTCTCCACCCAGATGTGTTTTCTCAAATTGTTCAGATGTGGGAGCTTCCAGAAATAGGTCTGATGGCATCTCATCTAAACAAAAAACTTTCCAGGTATCTGTCCAGGTCCAGGGATCCTCAGGCGGAAGCAGTGGATGCATTAACACTTCCTTGGTGTTATCAGTCTGCTTACATTTTCCCGCCTCTAGTTCTTCTTCCAAGATTGATCTCCAAAATCATCATGGAGCAATGGTTTGTGCTGCTGGTAGCTCCAGTCCCTAACCTTGGCCACTTCCATAAAGGCCAGACCTCCTATCTCAAGGTCTGTTTTTTTCCATCAGGATCTCAAATCATTAAATTTGAAGGTATGGAAATTGAATGCTTAGTGCTTAGTCATAGAGGTTTCTCTGACTCAGTGATTAATACTATGTTGCAGGCTCGTAAATCTGTTTCTATAAAGATTTATTATCGAGTTTGGAAGACTTACTTTTGATGGTGTTCTTCTCATAAATTCTCTTGGCATTCTTTTAGAATTCCTAGAATTTTACAGTTTCTTCAGGATGGTTTGGATAAAGGTTTGTCTGCAAGTTCCTTGAAGGACAAATCTCTGCTCTTTCTGTTTTATTTCACAGAAAGATTGCTAGACTTCCTGATATTCTTTGTTTTGTGCAGGCTTTGGTTCGTATCAAGCCTGTTATTAAATCAATCTCTCCTCCTTGGAGTCTTAATTTAGTTTTGAAAGCTTTACATGCTCCTCCGTTTGAGCCTATGCATTCTTTGGTCATTAACTACTTCCTTGGAAAGTGTTGTTTATTTTGGACATCTCTTCTGCTAGAAGAGTTTCTGATTTATCCGCTCTCTCTTGTGAATCTCCTTTTCTGATTTTTCATCAGGATAAGGCGGTTTTGCGGACTTCATTTAAATTCTTACCTAAGGTTGTGAATTCTAACAACATTAATAGAAAAATTGTTATCCCTTCCTTGTGTCCTAATCTTAAGAATTCTTTAGAGAGATCTTTACATTATTTGGATGTGGTGAGAACTCTGAAATATTATGTTGAAGCTACTAAAGATTTCAGGAAGACTTCTAGTCTATTTGTTATCTTTTCTGGTCCTAGGAAAGGCCAGAAGGCTTCTGCTGTTTCCTTGACTTTGTGGTTAAGCTTTTGTTACATCAAGCTTATTTGGAGTTGGGTCAAGCCCCACCTCAGAGAATTACAGCTCATTCTACTAGATCAGTCTCCACTTTGTGGGTTTTTAAGAATGAAGCTTCAGTTGATCAGATTTGCAAAGCAGCAACTTGGTCTTCTTTGCATACATTTTCTAAATTCTACAGTTTTGATGTATTTGCTTCTTCGGAAGCAGTTTTTGGTAGAAAAGTTCTTCAGGCAGCTGTTCCAGTTTGATTCTTCCTTATATTTTAAGTTTTTATTTTCATTTATGAGAATAAACTTATATCTTGGGTTGTGGATTAATTTTTCATTGAAAAATGGCTGTTTTTATTTTATCCCTCCCTCTCTAGTGACTCTTGCGTGGAGTTCCACATCTTGGGTATTGCTATCCCATACGTCACTAGCTCATGGACTCTTGCCAATTACATGAAAGAAAACATAATTTATGTAAGAACTTACCTGATAAATTCATTTCTTTCATATTGGCAAGAGTCCATGAGGCCCGCCCTTTTTGTGGTGGTTATGATTTTTTGTATTTCCAAATTTCCTTTGTTGATGCTTTCTACTCCTTTCTTTATCACCCCACTGCTTGGCTATTCGTTAAACTGAATTGTGGGTGTGGTGAGGGGTGTATTTATAGACATTTTGAGGTTTGGGAAACTTTGCCCCTCCTGGTAGGATTGTATATCCCATACATCACTAGCTCATGGACTCTTGCCAATATGAAAGAAATTAATTTATCAGTTCTTACATAAATTATGGTTTGGTTTTGTTTTATTTTATTTAAAATTATCCCAACAATATACTTGATTCAAGGAGTAAAATGTTATATTATTATATTTAATGTAGAAGTTTTCATCTTTAACAACCAAAAATGATCATTTGGTTGATTTATATTGGACTTATGTTATGGTCTAAGAAGAATCTGGGTGATTCACATTGCTTCTGTATATTCTGTACATTACTATGAACATGTCTGTATTTATTTGGGACTTACTCAAGACACCCTGCAAGGTTTATTTGAGAACGCAAATGTGAACTGCTATTCTGTTTACACTGTTGGAACATAAAGATTTAAAAAAAAAAAAAAAAAAAAAAAAAAAAACAAGAGACATGTCTCTAAAGAATTTTCAGCCCTATAGAGTGCACATCTCACCAACAGTAGTAAGATGTGCTATCACTACAGGCCTCACTCTAGGACAGCGGTCGCCAACCAGTGGTCCATGGACCACTGGTGGTCCCCAAGAAGGGAATTAATCTACTCTGATGGTGTCACCCTCGTCTCGCTGCAACTCCCTACAGTGCTGCTCCCTACATACGTTGCGTAGTACTGTGCAATAGCCTCTCCGTTTCCAACTCAAAAGTTGGCACTCACCCTTCATCTGTCATTTGTAAGTATTCTCTAAGTTCTGTCATTTAGTTAGTTAATTCCCAAAAATTATTCTTAAAAATGTGTAAATATATACATAATGTAAACTTAGCTATGGTTATACTAGTTATGTACAGTGTGTGTGTATATATATATATATATATATATTATATACACATATATACACTGTATATATACACTTATACCTCACTTTACAGCGCTTTGTGGAGCTGAAGTTCAACCTCCAAGGATTTTTAAACAGTGCTGTAATCATTGTGAGATTGCGAGAAAAGTGACTGCACTGTAATGCTGTAAACAAAGTGAACTGCGCATAACAAAATGGTGACAATCTATGGGGCATATGTATCAAGCTCCGAATGGAGCTTGATGCCCCGTGTTTCTGGTGAGCCTGCAGGCTCGCCAGAAACAGCAGTTATGAAGCAGCGGTCACAAAGACCGCTGCTCCATAACCTGTCTGCCTGCTCTGAGCAGGCAGACACACATTGCCGGAAAGCAACCCGATCAAGTACGATCGGGTTGATTGACACCCCCCTGCTGGCGGCCTATTGGCCGCGAGTCAGCAGGGGGCGGCGTTGCACCAGCCCTTAATCAGGTCCGCCAGCCCTTAATAAATAGGGGCCAATGTCGCAATGTTATAGTCTGGCAAATTTTACTACAGTAATTGTCACTATTTTACAGGTACAGTATTAATTGAATACTGTGCTGTGCGAGTGTTAAACTAAACTTAGAGCTATTGCACCCCTAATATATGTTAGTTTAAACATGTTTTCAAGTTTTTAAGCACACTGGCAAGTGAAAAGAAAGCTAAAACCGCCTTGTTTTACTTTGACGGTTTTCACTTTACAGCGTGGCTCCGGTCTCTAACCCGCTGTATGAGCGGAGTATACCTGTATACACATTATAGAGGTTTGTACCTTTTAAAAAAAATCATGTTAGTGGTCCACGGGATTCAAAATTATGAGTTTAGTGGTCCCTGAGGTCCTAAAGGTTGGCGACCCCTGCTCTAGGAGATATTCAGAAATAGTGTGGCCTCACTACTGTTTGCGAGATCCGTGCTGTTAACCCCTTAGAGTGAAATTGACAGCCAACGTACAGGGTATGTTGGCTGTTGTAAAAAAAAAATTAAACACAGTTATATATTAATGAGCTAAATGCACAACAGAGCATCATGTTCCTTAATATTTTTTTTAATTCTACAGTGTATAACAATTTAAATGCATCAAAGAGACATTCAAAATTAAGCTTGTGCCACACTCCCAAGAGAGGCCAAAAGCAAATGCTGTAATCTGCAAATGCTACAAATTAAACAGATGGTAGTCACCAATCAGCAAGCGCGACCCAGGGTTCTGAACCAAAAATGGGCCGACTCCTAAGCTTTACATTCCTGCTTTTTCAAATAAAGATACCAAGAGAATGAAGAAAAATTGATAATATGAATAAATTAGTAAGTTGATTAAAACTGCATCCTCTATCTGATTCATGAAAGAAAAAAATGTGGGTTTCATATCCCTTTAATGCCTCCATTTGTATGGTTTTATTATTTTCTATCAAACACAGACGCTGATACAATTTTGTCTTTATTTTATTTATCAAAATGGATATCTTTGCACTTATAAAATTTCTTAAACATACATGTTAAGTTCCAAACCAGTTAATGTACAGAGCTGAACAAACATATTTAAACAGTTGTAGGAAATGTTAGACATTGCCATGTACGAAATCCAGGACTTGTGTGTTTATAAAAGTGATTTCCTCTGGTCACTACAAATGCAAACATTATTAGCTTAAGCATACTTTTTATGTCTGTATTATATTTTCACAGTCTTTTTTTTTTTTGGAAAATATTCTTCTGCTATGTATAAGGTAAAAAAAAAAAATCTCTTCTTATCTTTCCAGATTCATCATCTTTACGTTTATAAAATCTCAACAACAACGAAAAGATATATAAAAAGGCACAGAAAGGCTTTTCACCAGAACAGTCACATGCCCAATATTAACCTACTTAAAAAATATTTTACGAAAAACAGTTATTTAAAAAGGGCTAGATCACATTCCAGTTGTAAAGTTAAAGGGACACTGAACTCAAATTTTTTCTTTTGTGATTCAGATAGAGCATGACATTTTAAGTAACTTCCTAATTCACTCCTATTATCAAATTGTCTTCATTCTCTTGGTATCTTTATTTGAAATGCAACAATGTAAGTTAAGATGCCAGCCCATTTTGGTGAACAACCTGGGTTCTTGCTGATTGGTGGATACATTCATCCACCAATAAAAAAAGTGCTGTCCAGAGTTCTGAATAAAAAAAAAAAGCTTAGATGCATTCTTTTTCAAATAAAGATAGCAAGAGAACGTAGAAAAATTGATAATAGGAGTAAATTAGAAAGTTGCTTAAAATTGCATGCTCTATCCGAATCATGAAAGAAAAATTCAGTTCAGTGTCCCTTTAAGAAACAGTAGAAGCTGCACACAAACTTCTTCAAATGTTAATGGAGATTTCTATTACTGATTGCTTAATTAGTATATGATCTAAAAGTACCAAGGGTTGAGGAACATACGCAAACATTTATAGCCACCAAATCATACTATATCACATCCTGAGTACCTTACTGCCTTACACAGAGGTTCACCATTTTGTTCCCATCAGCCAAGAATATATGCTCACTTAAAAAAAAAAACAACTTTAAATGTAAAGGTTCTTAAAAAAAGGCAAACTTAATAAAACATTGTTGCTATAAGCAACATACAAAATGTATCTAAACCATTCCAACACTGTTCTCCCATTCAAATCAAAACATATCCCATTCAAATACTTACATCTTATTAGTGTCTAAAGTTTTTGTGTGTGTATATATATATATATATATATATATATATATATATATATATATATATATATATATATATATATTCATTCATTTATACCAATTTGAAACTCAGAGCTATGTAAATTAACAATTCATCTTCATTTTGTGAGATACAAAATTAGTCTATAATCTTTATAAGGCCTGGATAAATAATAAATGGTAGGTTAAGTGGTTTAAATTAAAAAATAATAATAAATAGAATAGAGTAAATTATGCAGCATAGCTGTAAAATGCTGACTAGGTAAAATCACCTGAACATCTCTATGTAAAAAGGAAGGCATTTTACTTCAAAATTTCAGCAGTAGCCACATCCCATTGTAAAAGTACTTTAAGTAGCCAATCAGGATGCTAGTTCTGGAACTTGCAATGGCGCGTGCATCTGGCATGTGCAGGCACAGTCATGTTATTTCCCTCCTCGGTTTAAGGAAGTTTACTATGACATCTCACAAGATTTCAGGGAAATCTTGTGAGAGCACCATAAAGCAAAGTGTGTCATATATATATATATTTATTTATTTATTTATTTTTATTTTTTTTTTTCAATCAACATACAGCTGACATTAGCTGAAGAATAACTATTCACAGAGCTCTTACCATTATGAGCTAAATAAATATTGAGGTAAAATATCTTGGCTAGGTGGTATATTCTAGTAGCTTTTTACAGTTATGCTGCATCACTTTCAATTGATTTAGCATAGCAGTATTATGTACCTTTAAATAGATGGCATTTTATAGACTGCTCTGTTAACGTGTGTGGCTTATGACAGCCTGTACTGTAAAAAGGATAGGTGTTTGGGTGGGATGTATTGTAAAAAGAGTGATGCATTGTGGGTTGGTCTGTAAGGAGGTGGGGCTTTTACAAAATGAGTTAAAATGGGTGGTGCTTTGAAAGAGGTGAAGAGACATGTTGCTATAGTGATCACTATAGTAATTGTTTGCAAGACAGAACTTAGATATTAAACTCTAAATAAATGCTAGACACAATGATGTATTCATAGCAGATTAGCCTTACATTAATATACAGATATATTTTTGAAAACATTAGTTGTTTAAATACTGAAGAAATGTGTAAAGTTTTAGTCTCAGTAATGGGCACCTTCATGTTGTAACCTAGGTTTAAAAGCAAGTTATGTATTCTAATATCCTACAGACACAAGTTATAAATTGGTTACTGATGTAACAATCTCAGTGTTAAATACCCCATTACTGCTAGACTGAGGTCCTTATTTCATACAGAGCATATGAACTAAATTGCACTAACCATATTTTCCAAACTAAGCAATCCTTGATAGCTTTCCCTTTAGTAAGGTTTTATATAACAATTTATGGCACTAACTTTTATTTTGGTTGTACAGTGTACTTGATTAGTGTAGGATGTATTAGCACGTCAAGCAGCATCTATATCCACTTTTTACTGTTCTCCTTGACAAACAAGTTTAAAATGTGCAGGTATTTTTTTTATTACTATTTTTTTTTTATACAGGACAGTATGAATTTCCTCACTCATGTAAAGGCACTGACAGTTGCAAGGGAAGGCACACAACACTGCATCTAAACCGTAAAATACAGCTGATGTGTTAAAGGGACAGTCTACACTTTAGTAATCTTAAAGTCTTACCTTAGATTAAGCTGCAAATAGCCCCCATGCACCCCTTTCTATATCATGAAGCAGTAAAAAAGTTTTTTTTTAAATGAATTTTGTTTCAAGTCCATTTTGAAATGGCTGACGAGCTCCGCCCACTGATGATATCACAAACTGGGCTGCATCTAGGCACTCTGCTTATTAGCATTGACAGTCTGTTGAATCCAACTAGTGAGTCTTTTGTGATTGGACAACATATGCAGGCCAGATTGTGATGTCATAAGTGTGCAGAACTTGGCAGCCATTTTAAAATATTCATTGTAAAATAACTTTTTTACCGTTCCTGCTGCATGATATAGAAAGGAGTGCAGGAGGCTATTTGCAGCTTAATCTATGGCACTGGTTTTCAAACTTGTCCTCGTGCCTCCCCAACAGTCCAGGTTTGCTGGATTACCTCGGATGAGAGCAGGTAAAATAACCATGTATACTAAAAAAGCTGATTATTTCACCTGTGCTCAAGTTCAGATATCCTCAAATTGTGGCCTGTTATGAAGGCCTGAGAACAGGTTTGAAAACCAATGATCTAAGGTAAGACTTTAATATGACTAAGGTGTAGACGACTGTCCCTTTAATAATGAAAATAAAGACCGAGGTTTAGATTACTACAAACTGATTACATTAAAGGACAGTAAAGTCAAAACATTTATTTTCTTGATTTAGATAGAATAACATTTCATTTTACTGTCCCTTTAAATGGACCCAATCCCAGCAACTCTGGAATAATTACAGCAGCACAGTTTCTATAGAGTTAGACTGTAGAAAGTGCTTGCTGGAGATTGCTATTCTTTCAGCATATTCAAAAGCGTGTGTGTCTATTTAACAACCACAATAAATATGTGATATAACAAAGAATATTTTGAGATAACTATGCACATTTTAGAACTACAAATAGAATACTTTATGTTTTAGGAGTAGGAGATGAATTACTACTTTATAGAACTACTTATAACTAAGCTAGGTTGTAGTTTAAGGAGGAGGGGGTATACTTGTGAATGTTTTACTAATTAAAGGGGCATACAAGTGCAAAAAGAAAATGCTCTATGTTGTTATTGTACATTTGCTTGCATACAACTATGTATTTAACAGATGCAAAAGGGTTAATAGTTATCAGCTCCAGAACAGCAAGGCACTACTGGGATCTAGCTGAACACATCTGGTTAACCAATGACGAGGCATATGTGTGTAACCACCAATTACGAGCTAGCTTCCAGTAGAACATTGCTGCTCTTGAACTTTCCTAAATATGCTTTTCAACAAAAGGATATTAATAATTCAAAGTAAATTAATAGAATTAAACTGATAAATCTCTAAAATCTCAGTCTCTTTAATAGTTCTTCAATACATTTAATATACACAACCTAAAAAAATGTAGTGATAAATGCACAGATACTATTGTTTCACAAATCCAGGTAGCTCTCATTTTACATTGGTTTGATTTACACAAATGCACATTAACAAGTTACAGCAACGACAGCATGCACTCAAAAGTGAGACATAAGGAAAATACATATTGCATTTTGGGCTCAATTTATCAAGCCCCTTTCTCCCCTTTGACTGCAGGTTCGCACAAGCAGGATTTATCAAGCAACGGTTATTAGACAGCTGCTTCCCTGCCCTGTTCTCCACATCTTAGGTGGAGAATTTCAGTCTCCCTAGTCTCCTCTGATTGGGGAGATGGACAGCTCCTGCCCGAGCGTGATTGGCTGTGCTCGGGCTGGGGGCGGGGTTGCATGCGAACGCACAGGAGCATTTGTGTGAAATGGTAAATGTGGCCAGCAGATTGATGCCCGCCAGAGGCAAATATTTACGACCCTGTCTGCCCGTGGATGATAAATCAGGCTCTTTATGTGAACATTTTTTAAAATGATAAATAACCAGCAATACATAATAATGTGAAACTGGAGACTATTAAGGTATTTTAACTCAGGAATTGAAGAGACTTTGCATGAGTATTTCAACATTTAGTGTTTTGGGAAACCACTTATTTATACATTTTAAGTATATTTAAAGTATGTAGCTAACCGTTTAAAATGTTATCACAAATGAATCATTACATTCATAGTATGCATTTTAGAGCTTTAAATATAATATATTCATTTTTTTTGAGAGAGGTCTGGAATACAATTATGTGGACTGTCAATGAGTTATATTATATAAGTAGATAGATTCATTTTACTGTAGTTGTTTTTGTGTTTGTTTTAAAGGGATGTTAATTAGTCATAATACATATTAGTATAGCCAGCTACAGTCATGTTGAAAGGAGAACTCTTACTAAACCGTGCCAAATACAATAATGTCTTAGATTTGAGTTTTCTTTATTAATAGTTCATTAATGCCCCATTATCTTATAGAGGACTGCAGCTTTCTATAATTTACATGACCTTACATAATATGAAATGTTAAATTATGAATAGTAAACACAAATTCTATACACTTCTATTATTTATTTTGCTTCCTTTAGCTTTAATTTAACTCTAAAAATGTAAGGGCTTTACAAGCCTAAGCCTGCTATATATCTGTCCAAAACTCACCTCAGCAGAAGTGAAAAGAGAAAAAAAAAACTGCAAATGCAAAACAATGCAAGTAAAAAAAGGCTACCCTGGTCTACCTCAGTCCAGATAGGCTTCTCCAAAACATGGCAACTGAAGTTTGGTCACTGAGAAGCAATTGCAATTTGCAGCACACAAAGTGTTAATGTATTCAAGGAGTGTTCACACTTGACTGCATTGCTGATTATGTTTAAGTCTATTTAAAGGTACATTCCAGCCAAAACTGAAATCCAAATAGAAGCATTTTTGTAATATACATGTATTTGCAAAAATGCTTCTTATATAAGCTATAGCTGTTTCAAAAGTCTATTTAAGTATGCACCGTGCACCAGCATTTTAAACACAGCACTTGCTCAGAGAACCTAAGGTGCTTGTACCATCTGGCAATGACTACATTTGTTAATTTCTGATGTGATACAAGCCCCACTGGCACTCTGAGCAGCTGCAGTATTTAAAGTTCTGGTGCACTCAAAATATCTAGCTATGTTTCACATGCAGAGAAATATGTTACAAAAAATATCACTGTCTTAGAAACATACTTGCAATATACATGTATTAACACTATTTAAAGATGTAATTCATATATGTGTATTTAAATTTTGACCGTAATGTCCCTTTAAGGGCAGATTTAAATGTTTATGAAACACTTCTTTTGCAGATCTTGTGGCTCCTTTTTTACATTTACATTGTTTTCATGTTATACACATATTAAAATGACTTTCCCTTTAAAGTTTCAGGCTCAAGGGTTTATACAAAGAGAACACTGTGTACCGTTGCCTATATAAGCAAAGTATTAACCTATAAGTATAGAATGACATGGCCTTAACACTTATTTTAAAAAGGGACCTGAAACCCAAAATTATTACTTTCCTGTTTCGGGCAGAGCATTCAGTTTTAAAGAACTTTCCAATTTACTTCTATTATATAATGTGCTTTGTTCTTTTAGTATCCTTTGTTTAAAATAATAGGTAGGCTCAAGAACAGCAATGTACTACTAGCAGCTACCTGCTGATTGCGTCATTGGTTCACCTGTGTTCAGCTAGCTCCCACTATTACATTGACACTCCAACAAAGGATACCAAGAGAATAAAGCAAATTTGATAATTGAAGTACATTGGAAAGTTGTTTAAAATTATATTCTTTATCTTATTCATAAAAATAAACAAATTGGTCTCATGCCCCTTTACATTTAAATAAAAGTGAAACTATCACTGTACACAGAAAACATTCTTCACATCAATTGCACAGTTTTACTATTTAGAATATTGTTTTCTTCAGTAATTTAGGCTGTTATCCCTTTTAAAACCCCTTTGTGGCGGGAATAATAGTGTTCACATTGGAACATAGTTCCGATGTAAACACTATTAGTAAAAATGAAATAACGCAAATTGCGTGATTTCAAGGCCGGGATCGGATCATGGGGGACTGTCTAAGCTGCTAGGCACGCCCCCCGTCCAGGCCGATCCTTGGCTACGTCAAAGGGGGAAGCTGCAGGATGCCTTATATGGTAGGACATTCCATTTTGTCCTAACGGAATAAAGCAGTTAAGGGCTCACTGTTGTAGTTGTTATTCTGAACACCTGGTGGTAATAAAAATCTTCATTTTTATTTATGTAGAATATTCTTGCTATTATTAGGTAGTCAAAATTACAGCTACAATAGTGACCTGGTTTAGTACTCATAAACAACAGAGACTTACAGTCAAGGGCAACCATCAGTAAGAAGAGTTCTGCTGAAGAATTTTCATTTTGAAAAATAATACACCATGTATACAAACCTATTTTTAACTTTTATAATTAACTAATTCTAGCCTGCCTATGTATCAAAAACTAGTCCCAAAGTTCCTTCCAGCATATAGATTTCAACATAAAATCTATTTAAAGTTATAATTCATATTTGTACTCAAATACACCGCTGGTACATCTCATTTGATTAACATAAAGGAAAATCATGTTTTTATTTAAAGACATTATGTACAACATACTTTTCTTATTGTGTGAAGTGAAAATGTGGCTTCCCTGATCTATCGAGTTGAAAATAGTTTGTCAATAATTTATGCTTAACCACTAAATGGTTCTATCAAAATATTATTTTTGGCTCTGGAATACAATGATATAAAATTCAAGTCTGGCCGCAAGTTCAATATATTTTTTTGGTGATTTGACAATACAAATTTGACCTGTGAAAAAAAAATGTTTAAATAAAGTCCAATATAATTTTAGAAGTGTTTATGTGGAAACAGTTTGACTAGATCATCTGACATCTGAATATACTGCAACATCTTCTATGCCAGACTGTTCTGTACTGGAGAGACCAACAGATCTAATACTGATCGCACACCTTTTTCTTCTCATTTATATATCAAGTCACTTAAATGCTCACACGTATCAGATGCACTCAAGTTAATCAATTCATAGGCAAATTTACAGCTCGTCGTGCCTTTCTTTGTCCTCTTGGTCTTTAAGTTTGAATTCTTGTTCTGTGATTTTACCATCTTGGTTTCGATCCTGATTTTGAAACATGTTATCTATGATCTTTGCTGAATCAAAACCAGGGGCTAGCTTTCCTTTTCCTGCATCAACCTGGGCTAAAATATATTCAGAAAACTGTAGAAAAAAGAAAACACATAAAAAGTTTGATGACGTGGTTATGCCCGTATTTATTTAATAAACATGTATATTTTTTCATATGTCATAATTTAATGTTTTGATTTTCTTTTTATTAACAAAATAAAGTTCCATCATGCTCCACCTTTTGTATCTGTGATCCTTTTTCAGACATGTTAAGGAAGAGGTGAAGGGAAAGGGAGAGAGGAATTCCAGTTTTTATTGGGAAATAATACAGCAATAATAAAATGCACTAACACATTAAAGAGAAAGTATTAAAGGGACAGTCTTCTCCAAAATTGTTAATTGTTTAAAAAAAAAGATAGATAATCCCTTTATTACCCATTCCCCAGTTTTGCATAATCAACACGGTTATAGTAATATACTTTTTACCTCTGTGATTATCTTGTAACTAAGACACTGCAGACTGCCACTTATTTCAGTTCTTTTCACAGACTTGCATTTTAGCCAATCAATGCTGACTCCTAGGTTACTCCGCATGTTATTTATATGGTACACATAAACTAGTGCTATCTAGCTGTAAAAAAACTGTAAGAATGCACTGAGATAAGAAGCGGCCTTCAAGGGCTTGGACATTAGCATATGAGTCTACCGAGATTTAGCTTGCAACAAAGAATACCAAGAGAACAAAGCAAATTTGATGATAAAAGTAAATTGGAAAGTTGCTTAAAATTGCATGACCTATCTGAATCACGAAAGTTTAATTTTGACTAGACTGTACCTTGAAACTTTTATGTTACACACAGAGCATGCAATTTTAAACAACTTTCCCATTTACTTCTATCAACTAATAGGCTATGTTCTCTTATCTTTTGTTGAAAAACATACCTAGATAGGCTCAGGAGCAGCAATGCATTACTGGCAGCTTGATGAACAAATCGAATTAGCCAATGACAACAGGCATATATACACAGCCACCAATCAGAAGCTAGCTCCCAGTAGTGCATTGCTGCTCCTGAGCCTACCTAGGTATGCTTTTCAATAAAGGATACCAAGAGTACAAAGAAAATATAATAACAGATGTTTGCCTTTACTGTCTCTTAAAAGTATTCTAATTTAATGAACATATTAATAATAAATATTATTTGTATTAATATTAATAATTGCAACTGATCAGGTACACTGGTATGGGCTCTTCATTCAGGCACATAATGGATCTATTATTAGCTCTGCCAGATATAAGTGCACAAGTTCATATATGCATGGAAAATAGGTATCATTAATCTACCGGACCTTAGCTTGCAAAACCTGAATGTAAGGTTATAACAGCTACATAACACTAGTGGGAATGAAGCCAAAAAGAGGGATGATAGCTTCACAAATAGAGGCCTAAAAGTTTAACACAAAAACCCAGAATAATGCACTTACCTCCTCTAAAAACACCTCTTTGTTTTTATCCTTGTCAATCTCCTCAAAAAGCTCTGGAGAAACGTCTCCGTTCCATACAAACATGTAGCCATCAGGAAGGCCTGGTACTAGCTCCAACAGCTCAATGTCAAACACTAGAACGGCACTGCCAGGTACTTCTCCCTCTGTAAAACAAGAAATTAATTTGTCTATATGCAAAATAAATTGCTTCAACTACTTCTTATCATTGCATTAGAGAGTGCCCATGTTTCTCACAATAAATCTCAAAGTTTTAAAGTGATAGGAAATCCTAGCGTTTTTGAAATGCTAGGATTTACCAGTGCGACAAATAAAGGGGACTTTCAGTCATGAAGTATAAAATACTTTATGCTGAAAGTTCCTTTATTTGTCTGCAGCGTTCGCCATGCTGAGTGCCTCAGGCAGCCCGCGACAAAACACTATTTCACCTCACTAAAAAATAGCATTCTGCTGAAGGTGCAGACAAATAAAGGAACTTTCAGCATGTTAGTAAATCCTAGCGTTTGTGAAACGCAAGGAACAATCACTTTAACATCAATGCTTTTGGACTATAATGTTTTTAGATATTTATGGTAAGAGGTTGGTTGCCAATTAAAATGACCACATCTGTACTAAAATAAAATAAAACACTACATGTGTAAACTTGAGGTGTTGCTTTGATCCTACTCCCTATTTTATTCATAACATTAAAATAGGTTTCCTTAAAAAAAACATTTCAATGTTTATAGTCATAATTATTTAGTGCTGTCTATTTGAGTGGTTAATGATATATGCTACGGTGTTAGATATTTTTTGAAAAATCTTGAAAAAGGCTTCCCAGCCGAAACGCGTAGAACCTGACAGAACGATTGGATTACATGGAGAGCAAAGTGAAATACTGCTCGTGGATACCAAAGGCTGAAAAAATAGCACTCCATAACAGAACCAGAAACGGAATGTAAGAGCGTTCCAAGGAGAAACCATAGACAAGCACCGTATGAGGATTTACATCCGACAAGTTATCACAGATAACAGAAGCAAAGGAGCCACGGGTCAGGGTATCAGAGACCAATACCGATACATCTGAGCAGGACATGCTTTAAAGAATCGGAGACTACCCCGACACATCTTCTCAGTGCACTGTGAGTATCCAAATACAGAACAACAATTCAGTTCACTTTGGGCCAAATTGGTTGAAGATTGATTCTATCTAAATAACAACCAAACTGAGCTCCAATGGACATATATATCAAATGTATCTAACAACCTCATTTAAAAAAAACAACAATTGATGAACATTAGGATACATATGTTTAAAGGGACTCTGTACCCAAAATTTTTCTTTCGTGATTCAGATTGAGCATGAAATTTTAAGCAACTTTCTAATTAGCTCCTATTATCAAATTTTCTTCATTCTCTTGGTATCTTTATTTGAAATGCAAGAATGTAAGTTTAGATGCCGGCCCATTTTTGGTGAACAACCTGGGTTGTCCTTGCTGATTGGTGGATAAATCCATCCACCAATAAAAAAGTGCTGTCCAGAGTACTGAAACCAAAAAAAAGCTTAGATGCCTTCTTTTTCAAATAATGATAGCAAGAGAACGAAGAAAAATTGATAATAGGAGTAAATTAGAAAGTTGCTTAAAATTGCATGCTCTTTCTGAATTACAAAAGAAAAAATTTGGGTACAGTGTCCCTTTAAGTAATCTAATCATCCGAAAACAGCTATATTTGATATATGATTTTAGTATTATTCATGTATTATTAGTACATATATTTACATTTTAGAAAGGCAACATATACTATTTCAATCGGTCACAGAACTGATTGTCTTTTGTTTTTAGTATTTTAGTTATTCAGTTTTTTAGTATTTATATTCTGGCCAGTATATACAGTTTTGAGACACCAGTGGCATTAGTGGTACTAGTCATTTTATGCGCAAAATTGCTTTGTATATTACACATATTATATTTAATAAATATTTAATGTATTATATTCTTTTACCTTAGTTCTGTGCATTATTCTAGTATCGTGACCACTTATATTATTGCATTCTATTAACTTCTATAATAAGCAATATAAGCTTAATATTACCGAGTGTATTTACACTTTTTACTTCACTATTTTTTATTGGGAATCAGCATTTAGCGCCACCTTAGTCTTTTGTATTAGATATTTTTTTCTTCTACGTAACATTATTTTTTTGGTAACTGTTTTCTTCTGAAATGCAAACATTGATAAAATATAGTAAATAAAAAAAAAACACTATAAAACCCTTGTTATTTTTTCAAGTGGTTTGTATGTTTTTACTTTAGTTTTATACTTGCTGGGAGGCTTGTATTAATTAGCACTTATTAAGTGCTTTATACTTGTGAGGGAGTTATTCTTATGATTTGGATGTGGGGAACAACTAATAAATATTAAAGGAGCATGAAACCTAAGGTTGCCACCTCAGCCATGTTTTCTGGGACACTTATGAGTTACACATGCTGCAGGGTGTGCAGGGAGGAACATGTATTGTGTTTCTGGACAGCACTATTTATATTCCTCCCTGCACACCCTGCAGTATGTGTAACTTATAAGTGTTCTGTATTTTAAGGGACGGGTGACAACCCTAATGAAACCTATACATTTTCTTTCATAAATCAGATAAACAATACAATTTTAAACAACTTTCCAATTTACATGTATTATCAAATTTGCTTCATTCTCTTTGTATCCTTTGTTGAAGGAGCAGCAATGCATTACTGTGAACTAGCTAAACGCATCAGGCAAGACAAAAGGCACATATGCCAATCAGCAGCTATCTCCTTGTAGTATATTGTTGCTCCTGAGCCTACCTACATATACTTTGTAACAAAGGATACTAAGAGAACCAAGAAAATGAGATAAGAGAAGTAAAATGCTCTATCTGAAGAATGAAGAATGTGTCTCAAATGTGAATACAAAGAACCACATTATTGACTTTTTTTTTTATTATTGCAAAACCACCTATGCAGTATTTTTGTTAACATACATCTGTGTGACTGTCTATATGTAGGAAAAACTACACAAGGAAGTCAGAACCAGATTTGGTGAACACATAAGGAACTCTACAAACTCTGATTCTGCTGTGGCTAATCATTTCAACAACTGTCAGTTTACACTTTGAAAGCAGACGTGTCAGTACAAATAATAGATGTAGCCAATGTGCCACCTAGAGGTGGAAATAAGAATATCATGTTAGAGAGGAAGGAATTATACTAGATTTCAAAATTACAAACAGGGATCCTATTAGGCATGAATAAAGAATGGAACATCTGTAACTTGTTTAAAGGAATAGTCTTGTCTAAATTAAACTTTCATGATTCAGATAGAGCATGCAATTTAAAGCAACTTTCTAATTTACTCCTATTATTTTTCTTTATTTGAATGTAATCTTAAGAGCCGGTCCATTTTTGGTTCAGCACCTAGGTAGCGCTTGCTGATTGGTGGCTACATTAAGACACCAGTCAGAAAGTGCTACCCAGGTGCTGAACCAAAAATGGGCCAGCTCCTATGCTTACCTGCTGTTTCAAATAAAGATATCAAGAGAACGAAGAAAAATTGATAATAGGGGTAAATTTGAAAGTTGCTTAAAATTGCATGCTCTATCTGAATTATGAAAGTTTAATTTTGACTAGACTATTCCTTTAATTGTCTTTCTTTCCTCTAATAATGGGTTTGTAAATGCAATTGCATTGGCATTGCTTAAAAGGTGGATTATCAATTATTATAACCTCATGATAGCACCTTGCCTCTTATCATTGTGGAAGTTTTGCAGAATACTTGCATCAAGTGGCATTTATTTTAAGATGTTTTTAAATGACATGAAAGGGTTAATGTTCCTTTGCTATAAAAGTATGATGGAACTAAGGTAGGACATACTATGAGTAACCACCAATAGGGGGCGCAAAACACGTCAGACATTTCCTCTCTTAGATGTTGTAATTGTCTGTATATTGTTTTTAACATTTGCTCAAATAAAGTCTTGGATTTTAATCACAGCAGACCCTGTAGTGCTTGTTTATACTTGTGTCCTTTTTCTTGTCAGCAGCTTGACCAGCCGCAGTAACAGTGTTCTGGCAGATCAGCCAACCTCTCAGATTAGCCAACTACATCTCTTCTGGTGACGTTGAATCAGCTGTTCAGAGTGCATGCACTTCATCAAACATATATACGATGCACTGCAATTCCCCCATCTTCACTATCTTTTTTGCCTCCGCCCCATTGTAAACCTCATTCCCCAAAGTTCACTTGGGGTGGATGACAGAGGATCGGCGGGGTGCCCCCGCAGGTGGAGGCAAAGAAAATAGTGTAGATGGGGGAATTACAGTGCATTTTATATATGTCGGCTTAGCAGGCAGTTCCATTGTCGAAATTTGCTTCTGCTGTGTAGCGCATGCGCAGTGATTCAATTTTTGATCAGACTTGGCTGATCTGACAGATGTGCAGCAACTGGAATGTGGTTATGCGCTGAAGAATGCGGTGACGCAATGGAGCACATGCGTGGTGAAGGAATTTGCAGAAAGACAGCCGATTCCACATCACCGGAAGTAACATGATTGGCTAATCTGAGGAATTGGCTGATCTGTCAGAACAACGGCACTCCTAGCTAAGGGATCCTGTACACTGATGCTCTTCCGGTGACCAGAACTTAGTACAGCCTGGAGCCTGCGGTGTATGTGTTTAAACACAGATATATAGTTTACCTAGTATTTGCTTATGCTCCTTTAAATACTCTGTTATATATTCTGCAATCAGAAACAGTCCTAATTCTAGAACATAAGAAAAAGATTCACTGAATGGTTTTAATTTTTTTTTATGTAAAAAAACATAATTTATGTAAGAACTTACCTGATAAATTCATTTCTTTCATATTAGCAAGAGTCCATGAGCTAGTGACGTATGGGACACACACTCCCACCAGGAGGGGCAAAGTTTCCCAAACCTCAAAATGCCCACAAATACACCCCTCACCACACCCACAATTCAGTTTAACGAATAGCCAAGAAGTGGGGTGATAAAAAAGTGCGAAAGCATATAAAATAAGGAATTGGAATAATTGTGCTTTATACAAAATCATAACCACCACAAAAAAAGGGCGGGCCTCATGGACTCTTGCTAATATGAAATAAATGAATTTATCAGGTAAGTTCTTACATAAATTATGTTTTCTTTCATGTAATTAGCAAGAGTCCATGAGCTAGTGACGTATGGGATAATGACTACCCAAGATGTGGATCTTTCCACACAAGAGTCACTAGAGAGGGAGGGATAAAATAAAGACAGCCAATTCCTGCTGAAAATAATCCACACCCAAAATAAAGTTTAACGAAAAACATAAGCAGAAGATTCAAACTGAAACCGCTGCCTGAAGTACTTTTCTACCAAAAACTGCTTCAGAAGAAGAAAATACATCAAAATGGTAGAATTTAGTAAAAGTATGCAAAGAGGACCAAGTTGCTGCTTTGCAGATCTGGTCAACCGAAGCTTCATTCCTAAACGCCCAGGAAGTAGATACTGACCTAGTAGAATGAGCTGTAATTCTCTGAGGCGGAATTTTACCCGACTCAACATAGGCAAGATGAATTAAAGATTTCAACCAAGATGCCAAAGAAATGGCAGAAGCTTTCTGGCCTTTCCTAGAACCGGAAAAGATAACAAATAGACTAGAAGTCTTACGGAAAGATTTCGTAGCTTCAACATAATATTTCAAAGCTCTAACAACATCCAAAGAATGCAACGATTTCTCCTTAGAATTCTTAGGATTAGGACATAATGAAGGAACCACAATTTCTCTACTAATGTTGTTGGAATTCACAACTTTAGGTAAAAATTCAAAAGAAGTTCGCAACACCGCCTTATCCTGATGAAAAATCAGAAAAGGAGACTCACAAGAAAGAGCAGATAATTCAGAAACTCTTCTAGCAGAAGAGATGGCCAAAAGGAACAAAACTTTCCAAGAAAGTAATTTAATGTCCAATGAATGCATAGGTTCAAACGGAGGAGCTTGAAGAGCTCCCAGAACCAAATTCAAACTCCAAGGAGGAGAAATTGACTTAATGACAGGTTTTATACGAACCAAAGCTTGTACAAAACAATGAATATCAGGAAGAATAGCAATCTTTCTGTGAAAAAGAACAGAAAGAGCAGAGATTTGTCCTTCAAAGAACTTGCGGACAAACCCTTATCTAAACCATCCTGAAGAAACTGTAAAATTCTCGGTATTCTAAAAGAATGCCAAGAAAAATGATGAGAAAGACACCAAGAAATATAAGTCTTCCAGACTCTATAATATATCTCTCGAGATACAGATTTACGAGCCTGTAACATAGTATTAATCACGGAGTCAGAGAAACCTCTTTGACCAAGAATCAAGCGTTCAATCTCCATACCTTTAAATTTAAGGATTTCAGATCCTGATGGAAAAAAGGACCTTGTGACAGGTCTGGTCTTAACGGAAGAGTCCACGGTTGGCAAGAGGCCATCCGGACAAGATCCGCATACCAAAACCTGTGAGGCCATGCTGGAGCTACCAGCAGAACAAACGAGCATTCCTTCAGAATCTTGGAGATCACTCTTGGAAGAAGAACTAGAGGCGGAAAGATATAGGCAGGATGATACTTCCAAGGAAGTGATAATGCATCCACTGCCTCCGCCTGAGGATCCCGGGATCTGGACAGATACCTGGGAAGTTTCTTGTTTAGATGGGACGCCATCAGATCTATTTCTGGAAGTTCCCACATTTGAACAATCTGAAGAAATACCTCTGGGTGAAGAGACCATTCGCCCGGATGCAACGTTTGGCGACTTAGATAATCCGCTTCCCAATTGTCTACACCTGGGATATGAACCGCAGAGATTAGACAGGAGCTGGAATCCGCCCAAACCAAAATTCGAGATACTTCTTTCATAGCCAGAGGACTGTGAGTCCCTCCTTGATGATTGATGTATGCCACAGTTGTGACATTGTCTGTCTGAAAACAAATGAACGATTCTCTCTTCAGAAGAGGCCAAAACTGAAGAGCTCTGAAAATTGCACGGAGTTCCAAGATATTGATAGGTAATCTCACCTCCTGAGATTCCCAAACTCCCTGTGCCGTCAGAGATCCCCATACAGCTCCCCAACCCGTGAGACTTGCATCTGTTGAAATTACAGTCCAGGTCGGAAGCACAAAAGAAGCCCCCTGAATTAAACGATGGTGATCTGTCCACCATGTTAGAGAGTGCCGAACAATCGGTTTTAAAGATATTGTTTGAGATATCTTCGTGTAATCCTTGCACCATTGCTTCAGCATACAGAGCTGAAGAGGTCGCATGTGAAAACGAGCAAAGGGGATCGCGTCCGATGCAGCAGTCATAAGACCTAGAATTTCCATGCATAAGGCTACCGAAGGGAATGATTGTGACTGAAGGTTTCGACAAGCTGCAATCAATTTTAGACGTCTCTTGTCTGTTAAAGACAGAGTCATGGACACTGAATCCATCTGGAAACCCAGAAAGGTTACCCTTGTCTGAGGAATCAAAGAACTTTTTGGTAAATTGATCCTCCAACCATGATCTTGAAGAAACAACACAAGTCGATTCGTATGAGATTCTGCTAAATGTAAAGACTGAGCAAGTACCAAGATATCGTCCAAATAAGGAAATACCACAATACCCTGTTCTCTGATTACAGACAGAAGGGCACCGAGAACCTTTGTAAAAATTCTTGGAGCTGTAGCTAGGCCAAACGGCAGAGCCACAAACTGGTAATGCTTGTCCAGAAAAGAGAATCTCAGGAACTGAAAATGATCTGGATGAATCGGAATATGCAGATATGCATCCTGTAAATCTATTGTGGACATATAATTCCCTTGCAGAACAAAAGGCAAGATAGTCCTTATAGTTACCATTTTGAACGTTGGTATCCTTACATAACGATTCAATATTTTTAGATCCAGAACTGGTCTGAAGGAATTCTCCTTCTTTGGTACAATGAAGAGATTTGAATAAAACCCCATCCCCTGTTCCTGAACTGGAACTGGCATAATTACTCCAGTCAACTCTAGATCTGAAACACATTTCAGAAATGCTTGAGCTTTTACTGGATTTACTGGAACACGGGAAAGAAAAAATCTCTTTGCAGGAGGTCTTATCTTGAAACCAATTCTGTACCCTTCTGAAACAATGTTCTGAATCCAAAGATTGTGAACAGAATTGATCCAAATTTCCTTGAAAAAACGTAACCTGCCCCCTACCAGCTGAGCTGGAATGAGGGCCGCACCTTCATGTGGACTTAGAAGCTGGCTTTGCCTTTCTAGCTGGCTTGGATTTATTCCAGACTGGAGATGGTTTCCAAACTGAAACTGCTCCTGAGGATGAAGGATCAGGCTTTTGTTCTTTGTTGAAACGAAAGGAACGAAAACGATTATTAGCTCTGCTTTTACCTTTAGATTTTTTATCCTGTGGTAAAAAAGTTCCTTTCCCACCAGTAACAGTTGAAATGATGGAATCCAACTGAGAACCAAATAATTTGTTACCCTGGAAAGAAATAGAAAGTAAAGTTGATTTAGAAGCCATATCAGCATTCCAAGTTTTAAGCCATAAAGCTCTTCTAGCTAAAATAGCTAGAGACATAAACCTGACATCAACTCTGATAATATCAAAAATGGCATCACAGATAAAATTATTAGCATGCTGAAGAAAAATAATAATGTCATGAGAATCACGATGTGTTACTTGTTGCGCTAAAGTTTCCAACCAAAAAGTTGAAGCTGCAGCAACATCAGCCAAAGATATAGCAGGTCTAAGAAGATTACCTGAACACAGATAAGCTTTTCTTAGAAAGGACTCAATTTTCCTATCTAGAGGATCCTTAAACGAAGTACCATCTGACGTAGGAATAGTAGTACGTTTAGCAAGGGTAGAAATAGCCCCATCAACTTTAGGGATTTTGTCCCAAAATTCTAATCTGTCAGACGGCACAGGATATAAATGCTTAAAACGTTTAGAAGGAGTAAATGAATTACCCAATTTATCCCATTCTTTGGAAATTACTGCAGAAATAGCATTAGGAACAGGAAAAACTTCTGGAATAACCACAGGAGCTTTAAATACCTTATCTAAATGTTTAGAATTAGTATCAAGAGGACTAGAATCCTCTATTTCTAAAGCAATTAGAACTTCTTTAAGTAAAGAACGAATAAATTCCATTTTAAATAAATATGAAGATTTATCAGCATCAACCTCAGAGACAGAATCCTCTGAACCAGAGGAGTCATCAGAATCAGAATGATGATGTTCATTTAAAAATTCATCTGTAGGGAGAGAAGTTTTAAAAGATTTTTTACGTTTACTAGAAGGAGAAATAACAGACATAGCCTTCTTTATGGATTCAGAAACAAAATCTCTTATATTATCAGGAACATTCTGCACCTTAGATGTTGAGGGAACTGCAACAGGCAATGGTACTTTACTAAAGGAAATATTATCTGCTTTAACAAGTTTGTCATGACAATCAATACAAACAACAGCTGGAGAAATAGCTACCAAAAGTTTACAGCAGATACACTTAGCTTTGGTAGATTCAGCACTTGACAGCGATTTTCCTGTAGTATCTTCTGGCTCAGATGCAACGTGAGACATCTTGCAATATGTAAGAGAAAAAACAACATATAAAGCAAAATTGATCAAATTCCTTAAATGACAGTTTCATGAATGGGAAAAAATGCCAAAGAACAAGCTTCTAGCAACCAGAAGCAATAAAAAATGAGACTTAAATAATGTGGAGATAAAAGCGACGCCCATATTTTTTCGCGCCAAATAAGACGCCCACATTATTTGGCGCCTAAATGCTTTTTGGCGCCAAAAATGACGCCACATCCGGAACGCCGACATTTTTGGCGCGAAATAACGTCAAAGAATGACGCAACTTCCGGCGACACGTATGACGCCGGAAACGGAAATAGAATTTTTGCGCCAAAAAAGTCCGCGCCAAGAATGACGCAATAAAATGAAGCATTTTCAGCCCCCGCGAGCCTAACAGCCCACAGGGAAAAAGTCAAATTTTAAGGTAAGAAAAAATGGTCAAATCAAAATGCATTATCCCAAATATGAAACTGACTGTCTGAAAATAAGGAAAGTTGAACATTCTGAGTCAAGGCAAATAAATGTTTGAATACATATATTTAGAACTTTATAAACAAAGTGCCCAACCATAGCTTGGAGTGTCACAGAAAATAAGACTTACTTACCCCAGGACACTCATCTACATATAGCAGATAGCCAAACCAGTACTGAAACGAGAATCAGCAGAGGTAATGGTATATATAAGAGTATATCGTCGATCTGAAAAGGGAGGTAAGAGATGAATCTCTACGACCGATAACAGAGAACCTATGAAATAGACCCCTTAGAAGGAGATCACTGCATTCAAATAGGCAATACTCTCCTCACATCCCTCTGACATTCACTGCACGCTGAGAGGAAAACCGGGCTCCAACTTGCTGCGGAGCGCATATCAACGTAGAATCTAGCACAAACTTACTTCACCACCTCCATCGGAGGCAAAGTTTGTAAAACTGAATTGTGGGTGTGGTGAGGGGTGTATTTGTGGGCATTTTGAGGTTTGGGAAACTTTGCCCCTCCTGGTGGGAGTGTGTGTCCCATACGTCACTAGCTCATGGACTCTTGCTAATTACATGAAAGAAACTAATAATGCTCAATGTTTGCTGTATATTATCAGATTATCTCACCTACTCCAGCTTCGCCATAACCCATGTGTGGAGGTATAATAACTGTACGTCTTTCACCAACGCACATGTCTTGCAGGCCAATGTCCATTCCCATTACTACCTGTCCAGATCCCAGAACAATGTTGTAGGTTTTGCCATATTGATGCCTATAAAATAAGAAAATCAGAGTGAGCAGTTTATTATTATTAAAAAGGACAGTCATGTAAAAAAAACTTTAACAATTCAGAAAGAGACTACCATTTTAAACAACTTTCCGGTTTATTGCTATTGTCAAATTTCTTTTGGTATCCTATATATATTCATATTACAGAAAATAGTATCCCCACTCACTAAACTTCTTCTGACGTTTCGGGGAGCACAGTAATAACATGGTACAATAAATAACCCAAGCTCTACCCCCAGTAAAAAACCGTCACTGGTGGTTGTTATAGCAACCATATATACAAATTGACAGACGTTTGCCCATAATGAATGAAAATATGAAGCTAGGTACCACACATATCTCTACACATCCAAAAAACATAAGCTTTTATTGAGAAATGTAAACATGCACCGAAAGGAGAGCATGATCGTATGCGTTTTGCTCTACTAGAGAACGCTTAGTTATAGATAATTAACAGACCCAAAACACCAATAATTGAGACATCCTCCAATCATAATTCTAAACGTCAAACTACAAGTCAAACGTAATCTTAAAGGGGACAATCTTATTAAATAAATAAATTATATATCTATCTATCTATCTATCTATCTATCTATCTATCTATATATACATATACATACACACGGCTTGAAATTTCTAGTGGTCCAGGACAACTTACAAATTTGCCTTTTTTTCCTATCTTTATCATTGAGTGGACATTTTTGTGTGTGTATGTATATGTATATATATATATGTGTGTGTGTAGTATATGGGTGTATATTGAAGTATATGGGGAGTTTAATGCAGTCATGCTATCCAAAATCCTGAAGTTAGCACACATTATGTTTTGCTCACTTGCAAACAATTTACTTTCAACTTGTAATACGTGCGCTTACCCGCCAGCATTAAAAGTTTACTTTGAACAGTGAGTGTGAGCACAAATAAAAAAAAATTAGCACTCCACTTAATCTGGCTTTTATTGTTTTCCTGCACACAATTAGCATGTCCTCCACCCTTCCTTTTTCATTTAGAGATGTCAGATGTTTGGTCAGATGCAATTAGCTAATTCTTAAAGGCAGCTGTGTTTAGACTATTTGCATCTTTTCTTCTGTCAAACAAAGTTTAAAATAGGAAAGAAAGCTATTTACTAACACCACGTATTAGTTACATCTCACTAGTAAACAATATCTGCAAACAGACCGGCTATTTGAACAGCTGTGATGGCTTCTGTGTTCGCTTATATGCGTAAGGCGACATTCCGCCAGAAACTGAAATGCACATTAATGCAATACATTTGTATGTGCAAAAAAGCTTCTCTCTAAAGCTATCGCTGTTTTCAATTAAAACTTTCACAGTGTATATGCACATGAAGCATATCTAGATATGCTCCATGCACCACATTTTAGCTTGTTCATGCTAAATAAGGGAAGCATAGTCATATGACAATGACAGAATATTTTTTAAAACAAATTCAGTGTGTTTGTGTAGAGGAAGGAGTGGAAACACCACAATTTACGGAGGTAAAAAGTGGGCCAAATAAATAATAAAAGTATATTGCACGCAATGTGTCCTTGTGTTGTGTCATAAAGCTAATGTAGATAAGCTGTAATATTTTAAAGGGACACTGAACCCAATTTTTTTTCTTTCGTGATTCAGATAGAGCATGAAATTTGAAGCAACTTTCTAAATTACTCCTATTATCAAAACATGTTTCATTCTCTTGATATCTTTATTTGAAATGCAAGAATGTAAGTTTAGATGCCGACCCATTTTTGCTGAAAAACCTGGGTTGTTCTTGCTGATTGGTGGATAAATTCATCCACCAATAAAAAAGTGCTGTCCAGAGGTCTGAACTAACAAAAAAAGCTTAGATGCCTTCTTTTTCAAATAAAGATAGCAAGAGAACAAAGTAAAATTGATACTAGGAGTAAATTTGAAAGTTGCTTAAAATTGCATGCTCTATCTGAATCACAAAAGAAAAGGGTTCAGTGTCCCTTTAAATGCACAGCACAAAACAAAAAGGGTTTACTTATGCTAAAATATGAATAGAGTCCTGCTACTGCATACAACTGCAGGCTGCAATTGCTGGATGCTGCACACTCACAGCCAATACGGACCTCTCCCTGTACTTACGTTGAATCCAGCACAGTGCCGTCCATCAGCGTGGCATTGTAGTGGTACTTTAGGTAGTCTCCTTTTTTACTCAGTACAGTGCAGTTGCTGGGCTTTATGGTTGATGTGATGCTCACAGAATCATCAGGATTGTGGAAATCAATTATATGAATATCGAACACCAGTACAGCAGAGCCTGGGATCTTCCCTACAAAAGGAAAATCATCTCTTGTAAACCATTTTTGAGTAATAAAACTGTGGATCAGAGAGGTGATAGTAGCAAATATGTTTATGTAAGCGCTACGGAATTTGGCGGCGCTATACAAATAAATGATAATAATAATGTAAGTGTAAAAATACTTAATAATTATGTCTTGTTGCAACTACTATGCAAAGACAAGATTAACGGGACATACAAATGCAAAAACCAAAAGCTCTAAAGCATTTTATTATTGTACATCTGTTTGCATATAACTATGTGTTTATCTTCAGTAAAGAGGTTACACAAATAGTTAAAAAGGTCACAACTACAGTAGTGTTTTTACTATTCAGCCTGCTATTTTTATTTAAACCTCTCTCCTATTTAATACCTTGAAGGAAAAATAACGTCAAAATTAAACTCCAACTTCGGATAAAACGTGCAATTTTAGACAACTTTGAAGTTTACTTCAGTTACCAAATTTGCTTCATACTCTTCTTATCCTTTGTTGAAAAGTAAACCTAGGAGCAATAGTGCACTACTGGGAGATAGCTGAACACATTGGGTGAGCCAATAAAGAGAGACATATGTCTGTGCAGCCACCAATCACCAGCTATCTCCCTCTAGTGCACTGCTGCTTCTAAGCCTACCTAGGTATGCTCTTTAACAAAGGATACAAAGAAAATAAAGCGTAAACTGGAATGTTGTTTACATTTTTCCTGCTCTGACTGAATCATGAAAATATAAAGGTGCCAGATACTGAATCTCTACCTCTTCATTCTAAAGGTCGTCAACTTGGAGCACAGGCATCACAGCACGCCCTGTGACAAAAGTGTTCCTCATTTGTAAATCAGTGAGCTTTTTGACGACTGTACCATGCACATGAGGGTTTGCACGCATAATACAGAGCAGATGGGTGGTAGGCGGGGCCCTTATGCACCCTCAACCTCTGACCCTCAGGCAGAGACCAATTGCCTTTGAGGTCAGTGTGCCCCAACACAAAAAGGTGCAAGTTGTCAGAAAAACAGTACCCAAATACTTATTTTACATAAACACAAAAAATACTGTTTCCAGCTGAACAGGAGCTTTCCTGTGAGATGTTCAAACTGTTCAGATAACATTTGGGCTTCATTTGCAACTTCAGATTTATTATTCAAAGAGTAATGTTTGCTTCAGGAAGATCAGTTATTTATTGATAAATCTTTACATTTGTCATTTCCAGTGATGAGAACTGGCAAGTAGATTTTCCTATTGGGAATATGGCTTACCCCTGGTATGATAATCTGACTCCTAGATATTACTTTAGCTCATACTAGTGCCCACACCAGGCAAGGAAGTTATGGTAAGCTAACAAATACAACCAGAGAGATTCTTGTCAGTAGGGGAGAACATTTGTTTTTCCAGCATTAAAAGCACATGTAATATAAAATGTTTGGTTTTGCTTGGTAAAAAAAACAAAATATTTACATATAAACGCATTATTTATGTTGCTTTTGTTTTAGCAATGAAACCCTGCTTTTGTGTAAAAGTTGTGCTTGCCGCACACTCTTTAGAGAGACCAAAAAGAAAAATTCTGTAACCTAGGTTCAAAATTCTACAAATTGCCTAAATCAGCTACATACTAAAGAGTGATTGCTTAGAACAGTGACCAAATTCATTGACAGTTAGCCCTAATTGGAGGACACAAAAAAGGAAGATAAATATACTAGCAGAGTTGTCAGCCAGTTTTGCAAATCATTTTAAAATAGTGTTCTCTGATAAATCATTTTCTGCTATCCAAAGCACAAATAAATTGCAGAATTTAACAAATGTATTTAATGATAATGTATTAAAAAAAATAGAACATTTTTAGTATTAGCTAATTTTAGTTTAATATTGGCTAAAATTTTAGCCGGGTGTCAGAAAAATCAGCTGGATGCTGCATCTACTAAAAAGGTCCTGGGGAGAATACTGTTAAAAATGAATTTTTTATATGCTTCTAAAACATTTTAATTGTAGGTCTTTTGTAAGACAGTAGTAAATTGCTGATCTAAGCTATGCATATAAAAATGGACTTGTACCGTTAAACTGTAATGATTCAGATAGAGCATGCAATTTTAAACAACTTTGAAGTTTACTTCTAGTATCTAATTTGCTTTGCCCCCTTGGTATCCTTTGTTAAAAAGCATAAAGCTACTGATTGGTAGCTACACACATATGCCTCTTGTCAATGGCTCACCTTATGCATTTAGCTAGCTCCCAGTAGTGCATTTCTGCTCCTTCAACAAAGGAAACCAAGAGGATGAAGCAAATTTAATAACAGAAGTTAATTGGAGAGTTCTTTAAAATTGTATGCTCTATCTGGATCATGAAAGAAAAAAACTGGGGTTAATGTCCCTATTAAATATATACTTGTAGCACTTTGACTAGTAAGCCAGACTGTATATTTAACGGATAAGTTAAATTGCTACTTACCCCTCCCTTCTTCTCCATAACCAAGATGAGGTGGGATGGTCACCCTTCTCTTTTCTCCAACACACACTCCTAACAAACCTTGATCCATTCCAGCGATCACATATCCCTTACCTATATAGGTATCGTAAGTGTGGCCCCTTGAGTAACTAAAATTGAAAGGAAAGGAACTTAGATGAATTGCAAATTTAAGAATCAAATGGATAAAATTAGAAATAAATACTAAGATAAATGGGGGAATTAATTACTCCTCTAGCAGAAAATAGTGAATACGTAGACCCATTTGAGTGTAATGTCACTCAAAACTAAACAAACAAAGAACAGCTTTATGATGTAAAGAAGCTGAAAAACATGAATAGTTTTGAGAGAAACTTAAAGGGACATAAAAGTGCACAAAGAAAACTGTCTGTTTTAAGAGCATTGTATTATTGCACTATTGATTACATATCTCTGCTTTTAATAAAGGTTATAACTATTTTTCTGCGGCATATGCACCAGTATTAAAACATCACGCCTTCTCAGAGAGTCAGCAGTAGTTTGTATGGCACAAATGACGTCTTCAGAAGCAATACACACGACTGCCAGCTCTCTGAGTAGGTGTGGTGTTTAAATACTGGTGCACGAGCGTGGGTGTTATTACCGTTTACAACACTTTCAAATTTGACTACAATCAGGAATAAAGTATGCACACATTTTAGCCAAATATATACTAATAAGATAGCTGCAATAACTTCAGAAATTTCAGATCAAGCATATACATAGTGTTGTTTAGGTATGTGGTATCACAGCACTGGGTCTTGGGAAAAAAAAGTTTGAAGAACCTCTGGTCTAGGTCTCAGCTGGCTATTTAGTGCTACTCTCTGTTTATGGTTTTATGAAAGAACACCAAGAAATGTGTAAGTATGAATGTATCTTATCAATCTTATCAAAAGGATTCATTAGTTTCACAGCAAATGTTAGAAGTAAAACTAGTTTGTTTGTTTTTTAAATATATAAAATTACTAATTAACCTGGAATCAAAGAAAGTTCCATCTAGCAAGGACCCATTATAGTGGTATCTGATGAAGTCCCCAACTTGTGTTTTTCGCTCACAGTCCTCTGGTACATATTGAACTTCCACACTGATCCCATCTTTCGGATTGTGCAAATCCAGCAAAACTACATCGAAGACCAGAGTAGCCTGGGAAGGTATATCCTTGCCTAGTAAGATAAAAAGAGTATTAATATAGCTAATATATATATTACCAGAGTATTGTCAAATGATTGATGGATACTGACAAGTTGCTGAATGAACAAAAAACAAACGCAAAAAGAATATAAGAAAATATGAAGAAACATCAGCAAACGCTTGGTATATAATAAAATATTAGTAGATGTTTCTTAGGTAATAAAAGAGAAATTGATTTAAAGGGGCAATGTATCCTAAATGTTTCTCCCCTTTAATTTCTTCCCAGTGATCCATTTTACCTGCTGGAGTGTATTCAATTGTTTACAAATAGCTTTTACCTTTATATCGCCATTTGAAATAGCTGCTTTTGCTTGTGGTACAATACCGATGTGTAAAGTGTCTATAGTATAAGCTAAAGAAACACCAGCAAAATAATGTACACTCCCAGTGGGAGGTAGGAGAGATATGTAATAAAATGTTTATTTTCAATTGTTCTCTCTAAGTATTGGGTTTTTCTATACAGAGATAATATAAGGAAGCATGTGTGTACAGAAAGTGATAAAAGGAGATCTAACATGCCTGCAAGCTCAACCCATTTTAAATAGGATGTAGTTTCAAAGAACAAAACAAGCTATTTCATATACAAAAATAAATATAAACACACAATTTCTCATACATTTTATACTTGGCAGGTGGTATAAAAAGTAATTGGAAACACGTTAAGCGAAAAAACTATTTTACGGTATACTAATGTTAAAGTAAAAAAACCAGTGGAAGTTTCCAGTACCAAAATGTTTCCAATTGTAATGTCCAGACAAATAAACATAACCATGAAACTAAATAAACATACCTGCTAAACTGCACTTTAATTATTAGAATTGCTGAAAGGGGACAGGATAAATTTGGGCAACATTTTAGATAGAAGTCTCGGACATTAGCACCTGTGAAATCTGCTGCATGTGTCTAATTGAATGTTGTCGCTGACTAACTGCACTCCTCTGCCTTTCTACTCTTGTATGCTGATATTAATGCCTTATTAATAAATTAATTCAAAACCCAAAGATAAATAATGCGTCTATAGTTTAATCACTGCCTTGCTTTATAAGCTGATTCCTTTTAATGCACATTTATACTGCATTCTTTGGTGTTTGGTTCCCTTTTACAGTACAATTTTAACATCTCATTTGTATTTGTGCCAGGGAATAACATAACACATAATACAAATTGTTTAAACCAGCTATTTGATTTGCAGGTAACAGAATAATTCGAAGTATAGTTGATTGAATAACTGTAAAACAAATCCATATAAAGACGCATCAATACAGTACCATGAATTCAAGTCTATAATATTACCATCTCCATCTTCTCCATATGCAAGAAATGGAGGCACTGTGATAATACGTTTTTCCCCCACGCACATTCCTAAGAGACCACTGTCCATACCAGGGATGAGCCAGCCAATTCCCACGTATGTGTCGTAAGTTCGCATGCGATTGTGACTGTAAGAACAAACACCAGAAAGACAAGGCTTTAAAAACACACAATTGTCTGAGAGATTAAGAACAATACAGGGTTTAAAATATCAAACCAAACTATTATATCGTGCATATAAAAGAGCACTTATTTTTGCATAAGTTTGAGTTTACTATCTCCCTATTTTAACTTCTATGTTTATTATCATATAATTATCCACAGCATACCAATACAACATCATTTTGGTCCATTATTACTAAAGAAAGGTTTGTACAGATTTTCAAAAACTCTCCAAGTGATTGATCATAAAAAACACTCTAGAAAATAAATTATACAATTGTTTTTCCCTATTTGCCTTATAAAGCATGGACTGGAAAATCTGATATTTTAAGAGGTACATTTTGCCATCATGATTTGGATAGAAAATATTATAATAATATTACAAATTTATAAAACTTTCTAATTTATTTACATGATTCAATTTATTTAATTCTCTTTGTTGAAGAGCATAACTACATGACTTTCATGATTCAGATAAAATAGGCAATTTGAAACAACTTTCCAATTTATTTCTATTATCTAATTTGCTTGGTTCGCTTTGTATCCTTTGTTGGCTTTGTATTCCTTGTTGAAAAGTATAAATTACCAAGGTAGGCTCAAAAGCTGCTGATTGGTGGCTGTGCATATATGACCATTCAGCTAGCTCCCAGTAGTGCATTGCTGCTTAGTCAACAAATTATATCAAGAGAATGAAGCAAATCAGATACCTTTAAGGGCTTTTCAGGAGATATCAGAGGGACAGGTTGTCCATAGTCGGATTTGTATTTCCCCAGCTTAAAGGGACATGAAACCCACATTTTTCCTTTCATGATTTAGAAAGAGCATGCAATTTTAAACTACTTTTCAATTTACTTCTATTATCTAATTTGCTTAATACTCAATAGCCTTTGTTGAAAACCATATCTAAATAGGCTCAGGAGCTGCTGATAGGGACGTTATGTGATTGGCTCACCTACGTGCACTGCTATTTCTCCAACAAAGGATATCTGAAGAATAAAGCAAATTAAATCATGGAAGTAAACTGAAATGTTGTTTAAAATTGTATTCTCTATCCGAATCATACAAAAAAGGGGTTTCATGTCCCTTTTAAAGACCTAGAAACGATTCAGCCACACCAGGCTAAATTTTAGGTGCGGCTGGAGGGGTAGTAGGGCCAGCAATGGATGTTTTGGGGGCTCTAACCCAGGGCGCCAGGGATCCCTATCTATAAAGTGGGTACATTCCAATTCTCAAATAACAGTTTGTCTGAAATATTACTTGATTGAAAAACTATATTAACAGGGCTGGAAAAGTATCACAATAGTTAACTAGTCAGGAGGGGGGAAGAGTTACTAGTCCACTCGGTATTGATGGGGATGAAAGTCAAAATTAAACTTATTCAAATAGAGCATGTAATTTTAAAAGACTTTTCAATTTACTTCTACTAAATTTACTTCACACTCTTGGTATCCTTTGTAAAAAAGCATATCTAGGTAGGCTAACGAGTAGGGATGGGCGAATGTTTCTAAAAATTTGAAATTTAAAACAAATTTTGATACATTCGTTCGTTTGAATCGAATTTCAAATGTTTATATAACATTCTAACATTCTATTTTCAAATTTTCGTTTTCGAATTTTTTAATAAAATTCGAAAATTTTCGTTCGAATAATAGAATGATTCAATTTCGAAATGTAATATTCGAATTTGAATGTGACATTCAAATTTGAAATAGTATTTCTAGTCTACAACTGTGTTTAATAAATGTAATATTCGAATTTGAAATAGTATTTCTAGTCTACAACTGTGTTTAATAAATGTAATATTCGAATTTGAATGTGACATTCGAATTTGAAATAGTATTTCTAGTCTAATACTGTGTTTTGAATGTATTATTCGATTCGAATGTGACATTCGAATTCGAAATAGTATTTCTAGTCTAATACTATGTTCTAAATATTATATTCGAATTCGAATGTGACATTCGATTCGAATGTGACATTCGAAATAGTGTTTCTAGTCTACAATTGTGTTTTATAAATGTAATATTCTAATTCGAATGTGATATTCGAATGTAACATTCGAATTCGAATGTGACATTCGAAAACTGTAAATAACATTTGAAAATCGAATTTTTAAGAATATTCGTTCTTATCAACATTCTATTATGTAAATCGAATTTCTACAATAACATTCGTTCTAACATTCGAATTAGAATATAAACACATTCGCCCATCCCTACTCACAAGCAGCAATGCCCTACTGGGAGCAAACTGCTGATTGATAATTGCACACATATGCCTCTTCTCATTGGCTCACTAGATGTGTTCTGGAGCTGACTTTACACACAGTTATATACGAGCAACAGTACAATAATAAAATGATCTAAACATTACAGCATTTTATTTTTGCACTTTTGTGACCCTTTAACACTGTAAATTTTTAATCACTATTTACAAAGCTTTGCAGATCAATAGCAGTTCAGGATTACACGTCACAGATTGCAGCATTTTCTTTTTTTAGCACTTTTATGTTTCTTTCAAAAATAGGTAAATGCTAAATGTACTATTTGACCACTACAATGTCCTTCTATTCTGGGACTAGTGGATATTTCTATATTTTTATTTTTTTTTGTATATGAACAAATACCTGGAGTCAAAAAGAGTTCCGTCCATCAAAGTTCCATTGTAATGGTAGCGAATGAAATCTGACACTTCTACTGTACGGGAGCAGTTTTCAGGCTTGTAATAAGTCTCCACCTTGACGGTGTCATCTGGATGCCAGATATCCAACAAAAGAACATCAAAGTGTAGTATGGCATCTGGTGGAATGACACCCTCTGACAAGAAAATATTAAATTGACATTAAACACAATATTTGATTATATATATGTTGTATTTAAAAAAAAAAAACACTTTATAGTGTACTTTTACTATGCATATTGCCTGCTTTTCCTGTAATTTAAAAGGGACAGTTTACTCAAAAATGTTCTCCCCTTTAATTTGTTCCCAATGATCCTCTTTACCTGCTGGAGTGTATTAAATTGTTTACAAGTATTTCCATTACCCTTATATTGGCATATGAAATAGTTTATTTAGCCTGTGGTATTCCCCACCCATCCTGAAAGTTTTTGGCCTCAAGGCCAAGCTATGTTAACACAGCCAGTAGAAGAAATTACACTCACAGTGGGGTATAGAAGAGATAAAGTAATAATCCATTGTTCTCTCCAAGTATTGGTGATTGGTTTATGGACAGATATAAGATAAAGAAGCAGGTATATTTACACAATGTGATAAAGAAATGAGATCTGATTATACCTACAAGCTCAACCCATTTTATTAGGTTGTGGCTTCAAAACACAAAATCAGCTAAATTCATATACACAAATAAGCTTTACAAAGCAAATCTCATACATTTTATACTCTGCAGCTGGCAAAAAAAGTAATTGCAAACACATTAAAGTGAATGTAAACTTTGATGAAATAGTGCCTGTTTTTTAAAAGTACCGGTACTGTTAAAAACAGGGGCACTTTCATTCTTTAAAGTTTACATTGCACCGTATTTTACAAATACTTACCTTCTTCTTCTGCCAAGCCGGATCGCCGATCCCCCCTGTCTGCTTCTTCTTGCTGTACTTACACAGCAATGACAAAACCGGCTTCCTCCAATCACGACGTGGCATCACCAGATGGACGCTCTGGGGGGGAAGCCGTGATTGGAGGAAGCCGGTTTCATCATTGCTGACGTAGTACAGAGGACCTGCAGGCGGGAGATCGGCGATCCGGCTTTGCAGAAGAAAAAGCTTAGTATTTGTAAAATACGGTGCAATGTAAACTTTGATGAATGAAAGTGCCCCTGTTTTTAATAGTATTTTTTATAAACCGGGCAATATTTCATCAAAGTTTACATTCACTTTAAGGGAAAAACAATTTTAAAGTATATTATCCCTTTAACACTAAAGATTGTGGTGTTTTCACTGCCCCTGGACAGGCTGAAGTGCATCTTGCAACATTTAATATGGTGGCTGCCTGATCAGTGCAGAAATGCATTAATATTGTCCCTAATTTGCCACAGCAAATTAAAGAAGATAAAAGATTCTCAAAAGACTTTCCAAGGGTATGTGATTGGACTACAAAACAATGAAAAGTTTGTTAACCAAACTAGTTTTAAATGTTTCTAAAATATTTGTGTTGTATACAGATCTTTTGTAATGCGGTGCTACATTGCTGATATGCATGATCAGGGGTATTAAAGTCATGTTGTAGATATGTATAGCATATGTCAAGGTTTTGGAGTATGTGTTATAAAATACTGTAATTAATTTAATGATAATCATTTGTTCCAGGGTATTACTAACTGGGATAGAAGTTGCTTTTCAGCCATTAATAGGAATATGATGCTCTGAAGATTGCAAAGAACCAGAAGGTCTGCAGTAGAGGATTTGACTTTTTAGTAAACTAATTAAAAAAAAATACTTTTGTAAGAAAATAACAAAAGTGATGTGAAGATGATACCTTTAATAGCTAACTAATAGTGGATACAATTGCAAGCTTTCAGGGTTTTTATTTTCTTTGAATACACTGGCTAACACGGTACTGCCCTTTTTCTAGTAAAGGAATCTGAAATAAATTTAAATCAATCTTAAATTATTCATATGTAATTTGCAAAATTTAAAAAAAACATTATTGTACCTGGTACCCTTTTGATTGGGTTATACGCATATTGGTCTCACCTGACTTTTACATTTATTCAAAGTGTTTCTTCTATTTCTAAATAAATGACAAACTCAACAATATTTGAATCTGACAACTCCCTTTGAATATTTGATATTCACATTTTAATGTTTGTTTTCATATGCAAAATAAACATAAATTATCAATTTCTCAAACATGAGTATTAGGATTTCATGCTGTTTTGGAAGGTAACAATTCCCAGCTTATTTTACACATAGCTCCTTTATCTTTATTTAAGGTTATTTGAAATAGCTGTTTTGCCCATAGTATTCCCACCTATACAGAAAATGTCAAAGTATTGGCTATAGAAAAGCTATGTAAACATAGCCAACAGAAGAAATTACATGAACAGTGGAGGTAGGACAGTAAAATAGTTCTCTCTGAGTATTGGGCTTTTATATTTAGCAGATATTAGGTAAGGAACCATTTGTGTATATAGAAAGTGCTATAATAAGGAGATCTTATTTCCCTGCAAGCTCAGACCATTTTAAACATTAAGGGAAGAAAATGTTACAATACACTGTCCCAAGACATTTCAGCTTTTCTATAGAATAACATATCAGTTAAAGTGAAGATAAACTTTGATGAATGAAAGCCCGTTTTTTAAAAATACTATTAAAAACAGGGACACTTTCATTAATCAAAGTTTAGAAAGCAGCCGTTTTGATTAAAAAAAAAAAAAAAAAAACTTACCTTTGTTTTTCTCACAGCCAGAGCAGCTTCCCCCACACGGAAATCCTCTCTTCACACATCATTAATGACTAATCCGGATTCCTCCAATCACGGCATGGCCTCAGGCAATGACTCCCCTGGGGGGAAAGCCGTGATTGGAGGTAGCCGGATTAGTCATTGCTGACATGTGAAGAGAGGATCTCCGGGTGGGGGAAGCTGCTCCGGCTGTGAAAAGAAGAAAGGTAAGTTTTTAAACAAAACGGATGCTTTCTAAACTTTGATTTATGAAAGTGCCCCTGTTTTAATAGTATTTTTAAAAACCGGGCTTTCATTCATCAAAGTTTACCTTCACTTTAAGTCTTCTGTTTTTAAAACAAATTAACATCCTTTTTACTGCAGATGTTTTTCAATAGCCAAACTCCACCACCCATTTGATTTATTTGGAGAAGCCAATTCTGGGCTTTAGTCAGCAGGCAACAAGGCACCCTACAAAATCATTGCAGGGATGGGGGAAGGAGGGGGGGGTCACTACACCACAGAAAAAAAAAGTATTAATAAACGAAAACACACTTTATGCAAATTAGGCATTATTGTTTGAAACTTATAAAGTTACATGGGGGCACATGGGACTCTATAATACTAGTACCGGTAATAAATGATTTAAAAAAGGGGCAATTACTTTATCTCATTATTATATAATATAGGGAATAATTCAGACTATAAAAAATATCTTGATAAAGGGATTGCACAATGGAGAGAACTGCACTTTGATAACCTTAGTGAACAAACAGTATTAAAAAGCATGGAGAGAGTAGAGGAAGCATCATTGTCGACACTTATGTGAGAGCAGCAGATTAAGATTATCTGGATGCCATTACATTACACCAAAAAAGATCTCCAAGTGGGGGGCACTAGGGAAGGAACCTTCTGTGGGAAATGTAGACAGAACAGAGCAAATCTCTTACATTGCCTTTGGCTGTGTCCAAAGAAACAAACATTTTGGAGAATGGTCAATGTTTGGATCAATAAGATTCTTAATATTCAATTAAATTTACAAGGGGAGCATATTTTTTTTTTTTTTTTAATTTTGGCTCTAATTATCGTCAAATTAGGACATTTTTGACCATGCTAATTTTGATTGGAAGGAATCTTATTTTAAAAGGATGGAAGAGTGTGACTGCACCATCCTTCAAACAGGCCATATATAAACAATTTCTCATAGAACAATATGATATCTGGTTCAAATTAGAAATGAATATCGAAAGGTTTTTTTGAAAAGTGGGAAAATGGATTAAAACCTTAGATTTAGAGGAACAAAAATTATTAATTAAAACATTTGAAAACACATTATATATTGATAATTGTAGGCTAAGAGGAGAATGGCTTTTTATTTCCTGATGGGGAGATGGGGAGGGGGAAGAAGGTGGAAGAGAGAAACCTCATTCTTCTCTAAATCCTTCCCCCCCCCCCTTTCTTCTTATTTTTGTTTTTTCTGAGCGTTGTGATATCTAAAACATAACGTAATAACTAAAAATAAGCTCTTCAATAATTTATGAGTATAAGGTATTAACAATCTGCTTTACGAGGAATAAGATAATATGTTTATTTTATTCTTTTTTTAATGTTACTTTCTAACATTAAAATACTGGAAACCCTGGGATAGGGTTTATCTATATGCTGGAACCAAATGCTATGAGTGTTAAATATAAGGAAACTGTATATTGATTTATCAAAATGAAGGATAGATGAGGAATTGTAATAATGATGTGTTTTTTTTTTTTCTCTTTTTTTATTTATGCTGTGACTACTCTAGAGGGGATTGCCCTTTATTCTTGTTTATCTTGTTCACAAGATAGGCAAGGTGTCCGTACACGGACGCTGGTGTCCGTGACTAGCCTTTGCAGTGTCTGCCACAACCTTAGTATATCTTTTCTTTCTGATTAAATAATAGGAATAAAAAAAAAAAATGTAATGTGAATAAAGTTAGTGGCTTGTCAAGAGACTGCTAGTGATATTGGGTGATAAGTTATGGAATAAATAAAGCCTGAGTGAAATACTGGATGTGTATCTGCATCTGTATAATAACACCCAGCACTATATAATGACACAGTAGTGACACTGGCTCATGGGTATAGCCAAAGGAGGGCTGGTTATAGGGTCAGTGGTATCTGCATCAGTTTAATAACACCCAGCACTAAATAATGACACAGTAGTGACACTGGCTCATGGGTATAGCCAGAGGAGGGCTGGTTATAGGGTCAGTGGTATCTGTATAATAACACCAAGCAATATAAAATAATGTTTTTAATTTAAAATGTACCTTGGTGTCCTTTACTAAGGTCTGTACTTTGTAAAATGTCCGACACAGCCTTTGTCTGTGCCTATCCCTGCTTGTTCATTGCTTATTATATATATGGAAAATAAAAAACTTTTTGAAAAAAAAAAGCATCCTTTTTACTGCAGATGTTTTTCAATAGCCAAAATCCACCCACAATTTGACTTATTTGGAGAAGCCAATACTGAGCTTTAGTCAGCAGGCAATAAGGGACCCTACAAAATACCTACAAAATTATTGCAGGGATGGGGGGCACTACACCACAGAAAAAAACATAATTTATGCTTACCTGATAAATTTATTTCTCTTGTAGTGTATCCAGTCCACGGATCATCCATTACTTGTGGGATATATTCCCTTCCCAACAGGAAGCTGCAAGAGGATCACCCACAGCAGAGCTGCTATATAGCTCCTCCCCTCACATGTCATATCCAGTCATTCGACCGAAACAAAACAAGAAAGGAGAAACCATAGGGTGCAGTGGTGACTGGAGTTATAATTAAAATTTAGATTTGCCTTGAAAAGACAGGGCGGGCCGTGGACTGGATACACTACAAGAGAAATAAATTTATCAGGTAAGCATAAATTATGTTTTCTCTTGTTAAGTGTATCCAGTCCACGGATCATCCATTACTTGTGGGATACCAATACCAAAGCTAAAGTACACGGATGATGGGAGGGACAAGGCAGGAACTTAAACGGAAGGAACCACTGCCTGTAGAACCTTTCTCCCAAAAACAGCCTCCGAAGAAGCAAAAGTGTCAAATTTGTAAAATTTTGAAAAGGTGTGAAGCGAAGACCAAGTCGCAGCCTTGCAAATCTGTTCAACAGAGGCCTCATTCTTAAAGGCCCAGGTGGAAGCCACAGCTCTAGTAGAATGAGCTGTAATTCTTTCAGGGGGCTGCTGTCCAGCAGTCTCATAGGCTAAGTGTATTATGCTACGAAGCCAAAAGGAGAGAGAGGTTGCCGAAGCTTTTTGACCTCTCCTCTGTCCAGAGTAAACGACAAACAGGGAAGAAGTTTGACGAAAATCTTTAGTTGCCTGTAAGTAGAACTTCAGGGCACGGACTACGTCCAGATTATGCAAAAGACGTTCCTTCTTTGAAGAAGGATTAGGGCACAATGATGGGACAACAATCTCTTGATTGATATTCCTGTTAGAAACTACCTTAGGTAAAAACCCAGGTTTAGTACGCAGAACTACCTTGTCTGAATGGAAAATCAGATAAGGAGAATCACAATGTAAGGCAGATAGCTCAGAGACTCTTCGAGCCGAGGAAATAGCCATCAAAAACAGAACTTTCCAAGATAAAAGCTTAATATCAATGGAATGAAGGGGTTCAAACGGAACACCTTGAAGAACTTTAAGAACCAAGTTTAAGCTCCACGGAGGAGCAACAGTTTTAAACACAGGCTTAATCCTGGCCAAAGCCTGACAAAAAACCTGGACGTCTGGAACTTCTGCCAGACGCTTGTGCAAAAGAATAGACAGAGCAGAAATCTGTCCCTTTAACGAACTAGCAGATAAGCCCTTTTCCAAACCCTCTTGTAGAAAGGACAATATCCTAGGAATCCTAATCTTACTCCATGAGTAACTCTTGGATTCGCACCAATATAAGTATTTACGCCATATCTTATGGTAGATTTTTCTGGTAACAGGCTTCCGTGCCTGTATTAAGGTATCAATAACTGACTCTGAGAAGCCACGCTTTGATAGGATCAAGCGTTCAATCTCCATGCAGTCAGCTTCAGAGAAATTAGATTTGGATGGTTGAAAGGACCTTGTATTAGAAGGTCCTGCCTCAGGGGCAGAGACCATGGTGGACAGGACGACATGTCCACTAGGTCTGCATACCAGGTCCTGCGTGGCTACGCAGGCGCTATCAGAATCACTGATGCTCTCTCCTGTTTGATCTTGGCAATCAGTCGAGGCAGCAGCGGAAACGGTGGAAACACATAAGCCATGTTGAAAACCCAAGGGGCTGCTAGGGCATCTATCAGCGCCGCTCCCGGGTCTCTGGACCTGGATCCATAAAGAGGAAGCTTGGCGTTCTGGCGAGACGCCATGAGATCCAGTTCTGGTTTGCCCCAACGATGAATCAGTTGAGCGAACACCTCCGGATGAAGTTCCCACTTCCCCGGATAAAAAGTCTGGCGACTTAGAAAGTCCGCCTCCCAGTTCTCCACGCCTGGGATATGGATCGCTGACAGGTGGCAAGAGTGAGACTCTGCCCAGCGAATTATCTTTGAGACTTCTAACATCGCTAGGGAACTCCTGGTTCCCCCTTGATGGTTGATGTAAGCCACAGTCGTGATGTTGTCCGACTGAAATCTGATGAACCTTAGTGTTGCTAACTGAGGCCAAGCTAGAAGAGCATTGAATATTGCTCTTAACTCCAGAATATTTATTAGGAGGAGTTTCTCCTCCTGAGTCCACGATCCCTGAGCCTTCAGGGAGTTTCAGACTGCGCCCCAACCTAGAAGGCTGGCATCTGTTGTTACAATCGTCCAATCTGGCCTGCGAAAGGTCATGCCCTTGGACAGATGGACCAGAGAAAGCCACCAGAGAAGAGAATCTCTGGTCTCTCGATCCAGATTTAGTAGAGGGGACAAATCTGAGTAATCCCCATTCCACTGACTTAGCATGCATAATTGCAGCAGTCTGAGATGCAGGCGTGCAAATGGCACTATGTCCATTGCCGCTACCATTAAGCCGATTACTTCCATGCACTGAGCCACTGACGGGCGTGGAATGGAATGAAGGACACGGCAAGCATTTAGAAGTTTTGATAACCTGGACTCCGTCAGGTAAATTTTCATCTCTACAGAATCTATAATTGTCCCTAGGAAGGAGACTCTTGTGAGTGGTGATAGAGAACTCTTTTCCACGTTCATTTTCCACCCATGCGACCTCAGAAATGCCAGAACTATCTCTGTATGAGACTTGGCAATTTGAAAGCTTGACGCCTGTATCAGGATGTCGTCTAGATACGGAGCCACCGCTATGCCTCGCGGTCTTAGAACCGCCAGAAGTGAGCCCAGAACCTTTGTAAAGATTCTCGGGGCCGTAGCTAACCCGAAGGGAAGAGCCACAAACTGGTAATGCCTGTCTAGAAAGGCAAATCTTAGGTACCGATAATGATCTTTGTGAATCGGTATGTGAAGGTAGGCATCCTTTAAGTCCACTGTGGTCATGTACTGACCCTCTTGGATCATGGGTAGGATGGTTCGAATAGTTTCCATTTTGAATGATGGAACTCTTAGGAATTTGTTTAAGATCTTTAGGTCCAAGATTGGTCTGAAGGTTCCCTCTTTCTTGGGAACCACAAACAGATTTAAGTAAAATCCCTGCCCTTGTTCGGTCCGCGGAACAGGGTGGATCACCCCCATTACTAGGAGGTCTTGTACACAGCGTAGGAATGCCTCTTTCTTTAACTGGTTTTCTGATAACCTTGATAGATGGAATCTCCCTCGAGGAGGAGAAGCCTTGAAGTCCAGAAGATATCCCTGAGATATGATCTCCAACGCCCAGGGATCCTGGACATCTCTTGCCCACGCCTGGGTGAAGAGAGAAAGTCTGCCCCCCACTAGATCCGTTTCCGGATAGGGGGCCGTTCCTTCATGCTGTCTTAGGGGCAGTAGTAGGTTTTCTGGCCTGCTTGCCCTTGTTCCAGGACTGGTTAGTTTTCCAGGCCTGTCTGTAACGAGCAACAGTTCCTTCCTGTTTTGGAGCGGAGGAAGTTGATGCTGCTCCTGCCTTGAAATTTCGAAAGGCACGAAAATTAGACTGTTTGGCCTCTGATTTAGCCCTGTCCTGAGGAAGGGTATGACCCTTACCTCCAGTAATGTCAGCAATAATTTCTTTCAAGCCGGGCCCGAATAAGGTCTGCCCCTTGAAAGGAATATTAAGTAATTTAGATTTCTATTTCTATGGGGCTCCACACTGGCCTTCAAACATAATGAACAAACAGATTCATCTGTGTCAGACATGTTTAAACAGACTAGCAATGAGACTAGCAAGCTTGGAAAACACTTTAAAATAAGTTTACAAGCAATATAAAAAACGCTACTGCGCCTTTAAGAAGCACAAAACCTGTCTCAAGTTGAAATAACAATGAACCAAATCAGTTACAGCAACCAAATTTTCACAGTAAATGTATTAAGCTAGCAGAGCATTGCACCCACTTGCAAATGGATGATTAACCCCTTAATACCCAAAACGGATAATCAATAGAGAAAAAAACGTTTTTAACACAGTCAAACACACTGTCACAGGTCTGCTGTGACTGATTACCTCCCTCAAAATGACTTTTGAAGTCCCTTGAGCTCTCTAGAGACGTCCTGGATCATGCAGGAAGAAGCAGGAAGACTGACTCTGAATTTTTACTGAGCAAAAAAGCGCTAAAATAGGCCCCTCCCACTCTTATTACAACAGTGGGAAGCCTCAGTTAACTGTTGTTTCTATGCAGAAAATAAGTCAGCCATGTGGAAAAAATTATGCCCTAATAAGTTTTATCACCAATGTACCTAAAAAAAAAACGATTAAACATGCCAGCAAACGTTTTAAACATCCTTTTTTAAAGAGTATGTATCTCTTATTGATAAGCCTGATACCAGTCGCTTCTACTGCATTTAAGGCTTTACTACTTTACTTCAGTATTAGCAGCATTTTCTTAGTCAAATTCCATTCCTTAGAAAATTATTTTACTGCACATACATTAATAAGCCTGATACCAGTCACTTTTACTGCATTTAAGGCTTTACTTACATTACTTCGGTATCAGCAGTATTTTCTTAGTCAATTCCATTCCTTAGAAAAATATTTTACTGCACATACCTTAGTTGCAGGAGACCCCGCACGCCATTCCCTTTCTGAAGTTACCCCACTCCTCAGAATGTGCGAGAACAGCCAGTGGATCTTAGTTACTTCTGCTAAGATCATAGAAAACGCAGGCAGATTCTTCTTCCAAATACTGCCTGAGAAAAAACAGCACACTCCGGTGCCATTTAAAATAACAAACTTTTGATTGAAGAATTAATTAAGTATAAAACACCACACTCCTCTCACGACCTCCATCTATGTTGAGGGTTGCAAGAGAATGACTGGATATGACATGTGAGGGGAGGAGCTATATAGCAGCTCTGCTGTGGGTGATCCTCTTGCAACTTCCTGTTGGGAAGGGAATATATCCCACAAGTAATGGATGATCCGTGGACTGGATACACTTAACAAGAGAAAAAAAGTATTAATAAATAAAACAAAAACACACAATACACTGGGTACTGGTAGACAGGGAGGTGGGAGGGATCACTACACTGCAAAAAAAATAAAATAAAAAAACAAACAAAGCCCTAAACTGCATACTGGCAGACTGTCTGTCAGTACCTAAGATAGTGGTGAGGAGTGTGGATGGGGGAGACAACTGTTTGGAAGAGACCAGGAAGGTGGGAGATGTCAGATGGGAGGTTAATCCCTACACTACAATACTATTACACTTACCAGCTAACTAATAATCCCCTTCACTACCGGAAATTTTAGTAGTGTGGTGCGCAGCTGCACTTTGCAGACTTTTAATTACCAAAAAGCAATGCATGTCTGCTATTGCTGAACAAAAGGGATCCCAGAGAAGCTTTTACAATCATTTGTGTTATTACTGCACAAGCAGTGTGTAAATAATTTCAGTGAGAAACCAAAAGTTTGTGAAAGAGTTAACAAGTTTTTTTTTTTTTATATATATGATCGCATTTGGTGGCGCAATGGTGGCATGAAATGGGCCTAGATCAATACCTTTGATTGTCTACTTAAAAAATATATTTATATGTTTTTTATAGGTAAATAAAAACAAAGGCTGTATTTCTTTTTAAATGAAGTGACAGCAAAACTGCTAAAATTTCTCCAGTGCTTTGGGAAAGTTTTTCCTCTGAAATTCCTGGTACCAAAGGGATTAAAGAGACATAAACCAAACTAAATCAGGCCTGAAAACTAGAACTGTTTAATATTTTGTTGTCCCTCCAGACATCTAAGCAAGAAGAAAAGTCAAGAGATTACTTACCTACTCCTTCACTCCCGTAGGCAAGACTTGGTGGAATTTTTACCAGTCGTCTCTCATTAACACACATTCCAATAAGGGCTTTGTCCATTCCTGCAATGATCTGTCCTTTTCCAACAAACACATTGTAAGTTGACCCTCGGTCATAGCTGCAGAAAAAGCAGTATGGATTAATCAATACATTTGTACTGTAATACTTTTCTTTTTAGATGGCTAAATTAAACATTTCTTTAACTAAGAAAATATGTTAGGTCTCCCTACTTATGATGTGTCTATGCATTACATATTTTTTCAGAATCCCTATTTTATTAAATTTGCAAAAAGTCACAGCGAATTGTAAATGCACCAACCAAGCTACCCGACTGTAGCTAAAGTTCTGAATGAAAAATACAAAGGTACTGAAAGATAGAAAATAACAGCAGTAATTTAAACTTCTGATTGCCTGTAACACACACAAAAGTGATGACCCTGGTCACCTATGACAGGTTACATTGTCTCCCTTTAATAAATTCAATGGGCAGAACTAAAAGGAAGTTGAGGTAAAACTAGAAGAGTGCTGCCACATGAATTAGCGGCTGCCAGCAGAAATAATAAACAGTTGTGCCAGTGTATGCCACAAGGGGGAGGGTAGTAGAATTGGAGTTCTGTTGGAGTGGCAAGGGTTTTTTTTTATGCCCAGCATTGGTTTAGTTCTTCATGCAGGACAAGCAGTTTTCAACTGTCAAAGGTTAAAGGGACATGAAACCCAATTTTTTTCTTTCATGATGCAGACAGAGCATACAATTTGAAACAATTTTACAAATTACTTCTATTATCAAATTTGCTTCATTCTCTTGAAATCCTTTTTTGAAGAAGAAGCAATGCACTACTAGGAAACTCTGAAAACATCTGTTGAGCCAATAACAAGAGAAAGATTGTTGCTACTGAGCATAGGTACATATTCTTTTAACAAATGAAATCAAGAGAACAGAGCACATTTGATAATACAAGTAAATTGCAAAGTTGTTTAAAATTGCAATCGGAATCATTAAATTTGTCTTTTCTCTCCCTTTAAGCACTAAATAAATGGAAGGTAGAGTGATGGATTCAAAACAAAGATTGACCTGAGAATAATACACAGACTATTTTTTTTTCATTTATATTAGTTGCTGAAACAATAAGTGTAACTTGTTTATCTCCATAAAGCAATTGGGCACCACCATGTTGTAACCTAGGTTTCCATCTCTGCTGCAGCCAATTAGGGACATTTATAAATGGGTTACTAGAGAGTGCAACCAATGACTGTGTTGACTATAGCAGTGGTAAGTTTCCCCTTTAAACAGGAATCGGAAAGCTCATAATTTTCAGAATAAATTAGATCTGTAGACATCAGAAAAGTATTTCTTTATTTGTATTACAGTATATATAGATTATAGACATTTGTAATGTATTTTGCAATATATATATATATATACACACACACAAATATACACACACATTAATATATCATTGAATAAATATGTGAAAGTTTCCAGGGATATTTGAACACCATGAAAATAGCCAAATGTACATTTATTTGCCAATAATTACAAAAGTAGGGCCCATAACTATTAGAAGGCTAAATGTTTGCTCCTCTTTAGCCTCAAATTAAAACCACTAACTGCAGCTGCAATGTTGATGTCATAAGAAGCTTTAAATTGTTTAGTCATGCAACAGCTCATTTCAGAACTGCTTTGTAGGAGGTATGTTTTTGATTATTTTCATAGTGAACTGACTTTTTTAAACATGCTAATGTACATTTTTGTTGAGCTAATGTTTCACATGTCTCTGAGAGAATTTACTGCATAACAAAGCAGCCTTGAAATAAGCAACACCTATATCTGTAAGTCACAGGCACATGTGGCAACGTGGATGAACTGCAAGCATCAGGTTTCAGCTTGCCTTTAATAAAGACTATACTGCCTGCAGATGCAAGTTTGGAGCTACATTCACTCTTATTACATTTCTTAAAAAATTAGATCAAAAATATACCCCTGTGTGTCCTATAAAGTGTCAGGATAGCACATAGATATGGCCATATACCAGGTATACATTTCTAGAGTGAAAAGCTTAAAGGGACAGTAAACACCAGAATTTTTGTTGTTTAAAAAGGTAGATAATCCCTTTATTACTCATTCCCCAATTTTGCATACCCAACACAGTTATAATAATATATGTTTTACCTCTGTGATTACCTTGTATATATGCCTCTGCAAACTGCCCCCTTATTTCAGTTCTTTTGACAGACTTGCATTTTTAGCCAATCAGTGCTGACTCCTAGGAGCTTCACGTGCCTGAGCTCAATGTTATCTATATGAAACACATGAATTAACACCCTCTAGTGGTGAAAAACTGTCAAAATGCTTCCAGATTAGAGGCGGCCTTCAAGGTCTAAGATATTAGCACATGAACCTCCTAGATTTAGCTTTCAACTAAGAATACCAATAGAACAAAGCAAAATTGGTAATAAAAGTAAATTGGAAAGTTGTTTAAAATGACATGCCCTATTTTAATCCTGAAAGTTTTTTTGAGTTTACTGTTCCTTTAAAGGGATGTCAAACAGTAAGTACCTACTAGACATACTGATGTATTCAAAATATCAACCTTACAATAATTGTTAGATGTATATAGTTTTAGATTTGTTGTTTAAATATTGAAAGTGTAAAGGTTTACTTTCTATAAAGTTCTTTAGTCTTCATAAAGTAATGAACACTGCCATGTTTAAACTAGTTTTCGATTTATCTCTATGCAAACAAAACTGTTTGCAAACCATTTTAGATAATCCTATGTTCCATACAGCCTGTTTTATATCTGTCACTAATAGTCCTCAGCATGAAAAACAGATAATGGAAAAGTTAAGTTAAAACATGGCAGCACCTAATAATTTATAGAAACTCAATGGAATTTAGAAAACCAACATTTTTCTGAGTTAAATTACAGGAAAATGAGACAAAATAAATCATGAACGTATATTGCAAAGTGTTTCAACTACACATAAGCATGGGGAGACATACTTAGGAGACCAAGCTACAGATCCAATCTGCAGCGCTAGTTGTTTGAATCAGATGTGGAACTAGCGCTGCTGATTGGATTAGTATCGTTTTCTGCTCTCGGTCAACAGTGCTCTGCGAGTCCTAAGCAGTATTTCTACTGTGTGTTTAACCCCTTTAGCGGGGTTAAACACACAGTAGTCAATAGTCTTAAAAGGACATGCTCTAACGGATTAGAACATGTATTTTATATACTATAATGGCCCTTTAACATGGCCTATTCTTTTAACCAAACATACATTTTAAATATATTTTTATATCGACCCACAACGTAAAAAAGGAAAAGGAGAACAAGGAATATTATAAGGTGAATGGCTCAGGTCTACACACTTATAAACCAGCACCTGGCAAATTTCAGGCACAAGGTAACCATGACTCATAAAAAGTATTCTTGCTAATGCCTACATTTTAAATGTATTTGTTAAAGGGACATTCAACCCACATTTTTTCATTTATGATTCAGAAAGAGAATACCATTTTGAACAACTTTCTAATTTACTTCTATTGTCTAATTTGCTTAAATCTTTTTATATTCTTTCCTGAAAAGCATATCTAGATAGGCTCAGTAGCTTCTGATTGGTGGTTACACATAGATGCCTCATGTGATTGGCTCACCAATGTGCATTGCTGTTTCTTTAACAAAGAATATCTAAAGGTTGCAGCAAATTAGATAATAGAAGTAAATTAGAAAGTTGTTTAAAATTGTATTCTCTATCTGAATCATGAAAGAAAATGTTTGGGTTTAATAGCCCTTTAAGCCCTGTAATAGATGAAGGGATTTCCATACAGTATTGCAAACATGATAAAATAGAGCAAACATAAAAATTGAAAGGGATAAAAAGGTCAAAATTGAAATGTGTGTGGGTAAATTTCAATTTTATATGAAAGCATTTTTTCAATATACTTCCATAAGCAAAAATTACTTCTAGTAAATTTATTATTTTTCAGACGCAAACACACATATGCTGTGAGGGTTTGAGATTGAGTACCAGTAGTCAAACACAACATCATCTCAGATAGTCAGCAGGGCCTTGTAAGACACAAATTAAGTCTTCACATACACTATACACACCACAGCCAGCTCTCTGAGCTTAACCTTTTACCGCCATTATGGCGCTGTATTGGGTGCAAACGGAAATACGTCATAGCCGTTTGGCTGTCCTGCAGCCCACGGCGCTTTCCTGGATGTGAATGCGGTCTGGAGGGCGTGCCTAGCATCATAGGGACATCTCTCTGACCCGATCCAATAATTGAAATCTCGCGATAGCGTGCTCAGTCGCGGGATTTCAATTTGTCTACATCAGAATGTTGTTCCGATGTAGACATTGTGACCCTGTCATTAAAGGGTTAAATACTGGTCCACTGGGCCCTCACAGCCACACCATATGTGCATATGCTGGTGAAAAACAGTCATAACTATTACAAAAAGCACTATACTTCCATTAGCAAAAATGCTTCTTTTAATAGTTAAGACTGTTTTTTAACAGCATACATACACACATGCACATTTCAATTTTGACCTTTCTATCCCTTGAATGAATAATGAAAATTCTTAATGAGCAGTTACAAAAGACAATCTGATAGGCCAAGAAATAAAGTATTACACTGGAGTAAGGTAGGTTTAAAGTGAGTGACTGCTATTTCACTCAGCTAAGTCAAATGAATGAATGGCAGAATGAATTATTTCACTCAGCTAAGTCGAATGGCAGAATGAATGGATATCTAGATACTGAAGATATTCTAATACATAGGCCAGTGGCATCCATTTACCATTTGACTTGGGGTACAGGTAGGCAGTGACATATAATAAATTATTTTCCATCAAGGGATATATTACATATATTGGTGAAAATCGATAAATCATTTAATATCAGGTTTCTACAACGTGTGATTATTAATACAAATAGACTCCCTGTGTACTTTAGTTACCCATCCACATTGGGTTCTCTCCATTTGCATCACACAGAGGAAATCTGCTATGTAGTCTGCTCATTCCCCCCTCACTAACTTGCAGAAGAAAAGTTTGGTTGATGTTGCCATTTTGTTTCAATTAATAACAATGCCAACTGGTCTGTGATTCTATAATTCAGTGAGCGAAAAGGATCGTTTTTATACTGAAGAATCATGAATTCCATTAGAACATTTAGCAGTCAGAGGTAAATGATTTATAAGTGTAAGCTACAAGACTTCTGCAGTTGTTCCACAGGAACACACTGATTTTGTTGCACATAAGAACAACGGTAACTCGTGGCTCCCCTTTACTACTGTCCTACCTGGAGTCAAACTTGGTTCCGTCCGGGAAGGTTCCGTGGTAGTGGTACCGCACATAGTCCCCCTCTTTAACGCTACGTGGACAGAGCTCGGGCACCCAGCTCTTGTCTATGTGCAGCTGGTCACCGGGAACCGGTGGAGCATCATTGCACGTCACGAAACTGACCAAGAAAGCGGCCTGCAGGGCAAGCACTGGCCACCGGCTGAACGTCATGACGGGAAGAACTAGTCTACGGGGCCCAGATTTCTTGATAAGGCGCATGCCGATGTGCAGTCACCAGGACTAGTGCCAGATAGGGCTATAGGGGGAAAGTGGCAGTGCAAGAGGGGAAACTGATCACACAGTGATGGGAGGCTGGAGACAGACAGAAAGGGGAGGTACCAGCAATACTAAGTATTGTAACTTTGCAGATGTGTGTATAGTGCACCGAGGGTCCTCTATACTGTACTCATAGTAAAACACAGGCGGCCTGGGGCCAGTGTCAACAGAAAGGCCTATGGGGAGACATACTTAGAAAACTATGTTACAGCTTGTACAGGCAGGCATGACATAGCATGGGAAGTGAGAATGGGAAGTCCGCGAACAGTGATTTGCTTAAAAAAAAATAAAAAAAATGCACATACAATAATGTGTGACCTCTGTGTAATCATAAAGAAACAGCTTTTGTGTCTTAAAGACCATAACCGATTGTTCCCTATGCAATACTGGTTTGAAATACACAATTTGACAAATGTGCATCAGTGGCGGGGTGGCACATAGGTGTTGAACAATTGTGGTTTTCACATTCCGACCAGTTTTCACTTAGGTAACAAATCCATTGGTATTTATTTTCTGTCGCAGAAATGTTGTATACAAAAGTTACACTCGTCATTTGAAAGCAACTGATTGCAAAAAGAAAAGCGTAATATTACATTTACAGATGTGCAAATAAATGTGTGCATTTAATACTTGTAATAGCCCAGTAGTCAGCCTGTGTTTCTGTTTATTTACGGTGCCAGTCAAAGCGATGAGGAAATTATACAGCAAATGATATGTGTTTATAATAAAATATAATAATAGACGATCGTTTATAGGGGGGTCTTGTTTAGGGGGAAGGAGGAGGAACAAAGTGTCTGAAACAGATATTTTCTTTTCCAGATACTAAAAAGTATGCACACGTGGAAAATAAATCCTGCAAAATAATTTGACCAATCCTGTATAACCAGGGCCCCAAGGCATGTAAAAGAAAGGGAGGGGGCAGGCATCATGGGAAGAAGGCGATACATCTCCGCCCTGATGTAAAGATTTTGAGATAGAGAAAATGTTTAAATTTTGTGCTTTTTTTCCCCTGATTGAAAAATTACACTTTTAAAATGTAAACATGTGAACTTTATTTTGAGAAAGTGTTTGCTCTTATGAAATCTGCTAGAGCTCTGCTGATGAGAAGAATCACACTGCGTATCCTACGTGGCTGTACTGTTGGCACGGAGTATGGGGGTTTTACTTACTGGGAGAGGGGGAGTCACTGAACTGTTTCCTTCACTCAAACTGGTTATAGTAAGTGCTGGATGTTATAGCAAAAAATACAATTTAGATCCCACCCAAATAATGACAAGACAAAAATCTCTCAAGAACAGTTAATATATATAATTATTGATTCGTTTAACCCAAATTGAATTTCTATATAAAAATAGTAACCAGGAAATGCATATATGTAAATAAATTATATATATATATTTTATAGGCACCCATTATCTGTGGCACCATATGAAATATGATTTATTTACAGATGTGATTTGCTCCACTTATAAACATTCTGGCTTGTTTTGACCCTATATTACATTAGAGGGGCAAACATGAAAAAATATCCTCTAAAACATTTTTTAATACCTAATATTTTAGTGCAAGAGGAGTAGTATTGACTCCTGAAAAAAATAGCTGTATCTATAGGTCCTGATATGGTAAGCTGTTGAGTGAGCCAAAATTATTGAAGCAGTCAATTTGTTTTAATATTTCTGGTGTAATACATAAGTAATTCATGCATTTAAAGCCTTGTGTGTATGCCAGGGAAAGAACATTAAAGTGATGGTAAATGTTGTGTATACCTCATTGAATATTTATTTTGTTTGAATAATAACTAGCATATTCACATAATTATTTTTTTTATTTGCTTTTCATTATCATTACTTGTTGGTAAGCCTGCCCAGAGGGCAGTCTATGTCTTGTAAATACAAAAAAAAAAATAGAACTACAGAAAAAAAAACACATCCAGAATAAAAAAATTCAACCTAATCCCTATGAAAATAAAAAAGCCCCTCAAAAATAAAAACACTCCCTAATCTAATGCTAAACTACCAATAGCCCTTAAAAGGGCTTTTTGTAGGGCATTGCCCTAAGTTAAACAACTCTTTTGCAGTTACAGAAAAATCTAAGTCCCCCCTAACAGTAAAACCCACCACCCACCAAACCCCTCAAAATAAATAAACCTAACACTAAAAAACCTAAACTACCCATTGCCCTGAAAAGGGCTGGTCATTCAGCTCTTTTGCTGCCCTTAAAAGGGCATTCAGCACTTTAAGTAACCCTAATCTAAAAAAAACAAATCCCCCAAAATTTTTTAAAAAAAACCTGTCTAACCCCCAGGTTGGTACTCATGGTTCCTGAAGTCCAGCGGTGAACAAAAAGTGATGTCAAAACCCCTACAATTATAACAAGCATTTAATTATGTAAGTGAAAAGGTATAGGAAAACTTACTAATTGATTAAAATTCACTTCAACTGGCAACATTTTATTTTATTAATATTTAATATAAATATTTTTAACTTTGACTTTATCACTGAGTCTTATTTAGAGTTAGACAGTAATATATAATTGGACATATAACTATATATAACTAATATATAATTAATATATAACTGGACCCTCTAACTGATGAGACAAAGCTGCTGGCCACTATCCGAGTAAACACTGAATCGTAACAAAAACTATGATTCAGTGTTTACAATGTAGTGATTAATCCGGATATCTGTGAATGGAGATCACAAAATAGAGGGCACCTCCTAGTATAATACTGCGAGTGTAACCAACAACGGCAAATCTTGAGAGAGAAAATATTCTCACAAAATGAGCAGCACCAATGTGCTAAGTGACGCAAGCTGAGATATCACAGTTTCCCAGCGAACTGATCCTCAAGAGGATGTAGGGGCTCTGATAAGGTCCAATAAAACTCAGGCTTCCATAAAGTTCAGCAAACTTTTATTAAAACCAATAGTATAAAACCAATGGGTATGTACATTACCCAAAGTGTTTAAAAGCAAGGTTACCAACAGATTGCAACGCGTTTCTCAGCTGTGCTAGCTGTTTCATCAGGCATCTGTTGACATGATGGAAGCTCTGACTTTTATGTCTCTCTTACCTAATCCCTAATAGAAAGAAGGGTGAATGCTGGTGATCAGCAAAAACTTTGCACACCATGTTAGTTATATATCACAGCATTGCAGCATCGTTACAATGTCTATATTTGTTAAGTTTGTCATCCACATATTATAGCATTGCAAATATATCTGGCAAAGTTTTATCATAAAGGTTTAGCAGGCTTAGCTTAGGGTTATATCTTCATACATATATGTAAGGAATAATGTAAGGATCATACAATCTAGGTAAACAATGGACTATATTGTTATCTGATGTCGACTTATGATATAGCAATTATCAACACTGTATTTTGATTTTAGTGTATGTATATATATATATACAATATATATATATATATATATATATATATATATACATACTTCTCCAAATAAATGCACTCACAGGTCTTTTTAGAAGTGAACAAAAAAACATAATTTATGTAAGAACTTACCTGATACATTCATTTCTTTCATATTGGCAAGAGTCCATGAGCTAGTGACGTATGGGATATACATTCCTACCAGGAGGGGCAAAGTTTCCCAAACCTCAAAATGCCTATAAATACACCCCTCACCACACCCACAATTCAGTTTAACGAATAGCCAAGAAGTGGGGTGATAAGAAAGGAGCGAAAGCATCAAACAAGTAATTGGAATAATTGTGCTTTATACAAAAAAATCATAACCACCACAAAAAGGGTGGGCCTCATGGACTCTTGCCAATATGAAAGAAATGAATTTATCAGGTAAGTTCTTACATAAATTATGTTTTCTTTCATGTAATTGGCAAGAGTCCATGAGCTAGTGACGTATGGGATAGCAGATACCCAAGATGTGGAACTTCCACGCAAGAGTCACTAGAGAGGGAGGGATAAAATAAAGACAGCCAATTCCGCTGAATAAAAAATCCACATCCCAAATCAAAAAGTTTTAATCTTATAATGAAAAAAAATGAAATTATAAGCAGAAGAATCAAACTGAAACAGCTGCCTGAAGTACTTTTCTACCAAAAACTGCTTCAGAAGAAGAAAAAACATCAAAATTGTAAACTAGAAGTCTTTCTGAAATCTTTAGTAGCTTCAACATAATATTTCAAAGCTCTTACTACATCCAAAGAATGTAAAGATCTCTCCAGAGAATTCTTAGGATTAGGACACAATGAAGGGACAACAATTTCTCTACTAATGTTGTTAGAATTCACAACTTTAGGTAAAAAATTAAATGAAGTCCGCAACACCGCCTTATCCTGATGAAAAATCAGAAAAGGAGATTCACAAGAAAGAGCAGATAACTCAGAAACTCTTCTAGCAGAAGAGATTGCCAAAAGTAACAAAACTTTCCAGGAAAGTAATTTAATATCCAGAGAATGCATAGGTTCAAACGGAGGAGCCTGTAAAGCCCTCAGAACCAAATTAAGACTCCAAGGAGGAGAGATTGATTTAATGACAGGCTTGATACGAACCAAAGCCTGTACAAAACAATGAATATCAGGATGATTAGCAATTTTTCTGTGAAAAAGAACAGAAAGAGCAGAGATTTGGCCTTTCAAGGAACTTGCAGACAAAGCCTTTTCCAAACCATCCTGAAGAAATTGTAAAATTCTAGGAATTCTTAAAGAATGCCAAGAGAATTTATGAGAAGAACACCAAGAAATGTAAGTCTTCCATACTCGGTAATAAATCTTTCTAGACACAGATTTACGAGCCTGTAACATAGTATTAATCACTGAGTCAGAGAAACCTCTATGACTAAGTATTAAGCGTTCAATCTCCATACCTTCAAATTTAATGATTTGAGATCCTGATGGAAAAATGGGCCTTGAGATAGAAGGTCTGGCCTTAACGGAAGTGTCCAAGGTTGGCAACGCCATCCGAACGAGATCCGCATACCAAAACCTGTGTGGCCATGCTTGAGCCACCAGCAGTACAAACCAACGCTCCATTAGGATTTTGGAAATCACTTTTGGAAGAAGAACTAGAAGGGGAAAGATATAAGCAGGTTGATAATTCCAAGGAAGTGACAACGCATCCACCGCTTCCGCCTGAGAAACCCTGGATCTGGACAGATACCTGGGAAGTTTCTTGTTTAGATGAGAGTCCATCAGATCTATTTCTGGAAGTCCCCAGATTTGAACAATCTGAAGAAATACCTCTGGGTGAAGAGACCATTCGCCCGGATGTAACGTCTGGCGACTGAGATAATCCGCTTCCCAATTGTCTATACCTGGTATGTGAACCGCAGAAATTAGACAGGAGCTGGATTCCGCCCATACAAGTATCCAAGATACTTCTTTCATAGCCTGAGGACTGTGAGTCCCACCTAGATGATTGACATATGCCATGGTTGTGACATTGTCTGTCTGAAAACAAATAAACGATTCTCTCTTCAGAAGAGGCCAGAATTGAAGAGCTCTGAAAATCGCACAGAGTTCCAAAATGTTGATTGGTAATCTCGCCTCCTGAGATTCCCAAACCCCCTGCGCTGTCAGAGATCTCCATACAGCTCCCCAACCTGAAAGACTTGCATCTGTTGAGATCACAGTCCAGGTTGGACGAACAAAAGAGGCCCCTTGAATTAAACGATGGTGATCCAACCACCAAGTCAGAGAAGATTGAACATTGGGATTTAAGGATATTAATTGTGATATCTTTGTATAATCCCTGCACCATTGGTTCAGCATACAAAGCTGGAGAGGTCTCATGTGAAAACGAGCAAAAGGGATCGCGTCCGATGCAGCAGTCATGAGACCTAGAATTTCCATGCATAAAGCTACCGAAGGGAATGATTGAGACTGAAGGTTTCGACAAGCTGAAACCAATTTCAGACGTCTGTTTTCTGTTAAAGACAAAGTCATGGACACTGAATCTATTTGGAAACCCAAAAAGGTTACCCTTGTCTGAGGAATCAAGGAACTCTTTGGTAAATTGATCCTCCAACCATGTCTTTGAAGAAACAACACAAGTTGATTCATATGAGATTCTGCAGAATGTAAAGACTGAGCAAGTACTAAGATATCGTCCAAATAAGGAAATACCGCAATACCCTGTTCTCTGATTACAGAGAGAAGGGCACCGAGAACCTTTGAAAAGATCCTTGGAGCTGTTGCTAGGCCAAATGGAAGAGCAACAAACTGGTAATGCTTGTCTAGAAAAGAGAATCTCAGAAACTGATAGTGATCTGGATGGATTGGAATATGAAGATATGCATCCTGTAAGTCTATTGTAGACATATAATGCCCTTGCTGAACAAAAGGCAGAATAGTCCTTATAGTCACCATTTTGAATGTTGGTATCCTTACATAACAATTCAATATTTTTAGATCCAGAACTAGTCTGAATGAATTCTCCTTCTTTGGTACAATGAACAGATTTGAGTAAAACCCCAGACCCTGTTCCAGAACTGGAACTGGCACAATTACCCCAGCCGACTCTAGGTCTGAAACACATTTCAGAAACGCCTGAGCCTTTACTGGGTTTACTGGAATGTGTGAGAGAGAAAAATCTTCTCACAGGCGGTCTTACCTTGAAACCTATTCTGTACCCTTGTGAAACAATGTTCTGAATCCAAAGACTCTGAATCGAATTGATCCAAACATCTTTGAAAAATCGTAACCTGCCCCCTACCAGCTGTGCTGGAATGAGGGCCGCACCATCATGCGGATTTGGGAGCTGGCTTTGACTTTCTAAAAGGCTTGGATTTATTCCAGACTGGAGAAGGTTTCCAAACGGAAACTGTTCCTTTAGGGGAAGGGTCAGGCTTTTGTTCCTTATTTTGACGAAAGGAATGAAAACGATTAGCAGCCCTATATTTACCTTTAGATTTTTTGTCCTGAAGCAAAAAAGCTCCCTTCCCCCCAGTAACAGTTGAAATTATTGAATCCAACTGAGAACCAAATAATTTATTACCTTGGAAAGAAAGAGAAAGCAACGTTGACTTAGAAGTCATATCTGCATTCCAAGACTTAAGCCATAAAGTTTTTCTAGCTAAAATAGCTAAAGACATATACCTGACATCAATTCTAACGATATCAAAAATGGCATCACAAACAAAGTTATTAGCATGTTGAAGAAGTTTAACAATGCTATAAGCATTATGGTCTGACACTTGTTGCGCTAAAGCCTCCAACCAGAAGGTGGAAGCTGCAGCAACATCAGCCAAAGAAATAGCAGGTCTAAGAAGATTACCTGAACATAAATAAGCCTTCCTTAGAAAGGATACAAGCTTCCTATCTAAAGGATCCTTAAAAGAAGTACTATCTGCCGTAGGAATAGTAGTACGTTTAGCAAGAGTAGAGATAGCCCCATCAACTTTGGGGATCTTTTCCCAAAACTCTAATCTATCAGATGGCAAAGGGTACAATTTCTTAAACCTTGGAGAAGGAGTAAATGAAGTACCCAGACTATTCCATTCCCTAGAAATTACTTCTGAAATAGCATCAAGAACTGGAAAAACTTCTGGAATAACTACTTATTAAGAACAGGCAGCATCTTTTCAGAAGTAGATTCTGATCCAGGGTCAGATAGTGACATCTTGCAATATGTAATAGAAAAAACAACATATAAAGCAAAATTATCAAATTCCTTAAATGACAGTTTCAGGAATGGGAAAGAATGCAAAACAAAACAAGCCTCTAGAAACCAGAAGCAACTAAAAAGTGAGACTGAAATAATGTGAAAAAACTGGCGCCAAGTATGACGCCCACATTTTTGCCGCCAAGTAAAAACGCTCACATTTTTGGCGCCAAGAATGACGCCCATATTTTTTGGCGCCAAAAAACGTCTTCAACACACATACGTAAAAAATGACGCAACCACGTGAAAACTTCTGGCGTCAACTATGACGCTGGAAATGACGAAATTTTTGCGCCAAAAAAATCTCGCGCCAAGAATGACGCAATAAATTAAAGCATTTTCTGCACCCGCGAGCCTAACAGCCCGCAATTTAGAAAAAAAGTCAATTGGAAATTTTTAAGGTAAGAAAAAATATAATTCATATGCATTTTCCCAAAAAAATGAAACTGACAGTCTGAAAAAAGGAATACTGATTATCCTGAATCATGGCAAATATAAGTTTAACACATATATTTAGAACTTTACATATAAAGTGCCCAACCATAGCTTAGAGTGTCATGAATATAAATAAGACTTACTTACCCTAAGACACTCATCTACATAAAGTAGATAGCCAAACCAGTACTGAAACGAGAATCAGTAGAGGTAATGGTATATAAGAGTATATCGTCAATCTGAAAAGGGAGGTAGGAGAAGAAATCTCTACGACCGATAACAGAGAACCTATAAAATAGATCCCCTAGAGGAAGATCATGGTATTCAAATAGGCAATACTCTCTTCACATCCCTCTGACATTCACTGCACTCTGAGAGGAAAACCGGGCTTCAGCCTGCTGCGAAGCGCATATCAACGTAGAAATCTAGCACAAACTTACTTCACCACCTCCATGGGAGGCAAAGTTTGTAAAACTGAATTGTGGGTGTGGTGAGGGGCGTATTTATAGGCATTTTGAGGTTTGGGAAACTTTGCCCCTCCTGGTAGGATTGTATATCCCATACGTCACTAGCTCATGGACTCTTGCCAATTACATGAAAGAAACCTTGTTTTAATGGAACGTTTTCGGGGAAATGTTCCCCTTCATCAGCATAACAAAAGTGGACAGGAGTGGGGATCGCAACAAGGCCCTGCTTAGATGTGAGGCGGAATGGATGTACCTGTTGGGGACTGTGTACTCAGGGGGTTTAAACTCACCACCGGACTTTAAGGCACTCATCTAGATTGGAGCCACAGTCTTGGGGTACGATCTCGGGTGTAGTGCACAATCACATCGGGCTGGTGGGGGTTCTGGCCTTGTATGAGGTAGATCTTCCACCGTAAACCCATGTCCTGATTAGGAGGGGGACTCAGTAGGGTTCCACCCCTATCTGGGGGTAAGACACTCACCGGGTCAGTTACCAGTATTCTTTCTCCAGAATCTAATGATGTGGGATGCCGGTTGGAGCACTGTATTTACCAAGGTCTGGACACTATTTACCAAGGTCTGGACATTATTTACCTAGGTCTGGATACTGTTACGTATGCATGAAGATGTTTCTAGTGCAAGAGCAATGCCATACATCACTGGTTATTACTATACTCTATACACCTCTGAAAAGAGGGCGAATACTGGACATTGCAACAAAATGTCACCAGCAAGTTATTTGTATCCCTTATCAAATAGAGCTTGAGTCTAAAGGGATATATATGAATGGGGATATTGTAGCTGGGTATAGCATGATGCATCTCTATAATAAATAATCAGTATAATGGTTACATGGAGATGTGCAAGGGGTCTATTAGCTATAGCCTAACATTTCATTTTCAATTCAAGATGTAAAATATAAGGTCTGATTTTTTGCGTAGAGAACCAGATGAAGTGCATATTTCAAAGGAAGACGTAATGTAACTTGAATGCTATATTTATCGTATGCTGGTATTCTGGCATTTGACATGGGTTTGATTTTAGTTTTTTTATGAAAAAGGTGACTAAGAGCCAATTGTTAGTCTTATATTTGGGGGTTACTGTATGGTGAATGGATGCTCAGCACTTGTGACGTAAGGCAGTCGGCATGTGTTTACCTTTGAAATGGACGCCACTGACAGCTCAGCTGTGTTTGTTTTGTTCTGAGTTGATACGTCAGCTCCGAGTGGAGTTGGTTACCATGGCAACTGCCTTAATCGAATGCGGCATCGGGATGGAGGTATGGGGAGGTAACTTACCCAATAAGGCTGGCATAATACTCAGACATAAGGTGTTAGTGAGTGTAGATTAAATACGTTATAAGTATGATGTTTTATTTTTGTTATGTTGTTTTCTGCACACTCAATACACTGTAATATGATAAGGTTGGTGAAATCAGCCAGCAGGCTGTTTAATACTTATTTAAGTTAGTTGCACAAGATTGGCTAAGTATAAGCCTTAAGAGCAATGATTGTACTTTATTATCAGAAGTATACATTATGTTCATATATTTGGTTGTACGAATATACCGGATGTGACTTAGGGTGCATCACTTCCGGTTTACACAGTCTGGAACGCATGGCGTGCGTTCCAGCATGATACTTTGGTGCTCTCACTGAGTTAACACAGGTATTTGTAATTTAGCACTTCACATGTGTGTATATAAGGTATGTATTTGTGACACTTTTGTTATGCTGATGAAGAGGAACATTTCCCTGAAAACGTTCCATTAAAACAAGGTTTTTGTTCACTTCTAAAAAGACCTGTGAGTGCATTTATTTGGAGGAATATTTATTACATTTCTGCACCCAGGCGGATGTCTCTAGCAGGGTCAACACTGTAATTTGGACAGTATTATATATATATATATATATATATATATATATACATACATACACAGTATCTCACAAAAGTGAGTACACCCCTCACATTTTTGTAAATTTTTTATTATATCTTTTCATGTGACAACACTGAAGAAATTACACTTTACTATAATGTAAAGTAGTGAGTGTACAGCCTGTATTACATTGTAAATTTGCTGTCCCTTCAAAATAATTCAACACACAGTCATTAATGTCTAAACCATTGGCAACAAAAGTGAGTACACCCCTAAGTGGAAATGTTGAAATTGGGCTTAATTAGCCATTTTCCCTCCCCAGTGTCATGTGACTTGTTAGTGTTACAAGGTCTCAAGTGTGAATGGGGAGCAGGTGTGTTAAATTTGGTGTTATCTCTCTCACACTCTCTCATACTGGTCACTGAAAGTTCAACATGGCACCTCATGGCAAAGAAATCTCTGAGGATCTGAAAAAAAGAATTGTTGCTCTACATAAAGATGGCCTAGGCTATAAGAAAATTGCCAAGACCCTGAAACTGAGCTGCAGCACGGTGGGCAAGACCATACAACAGTTTCACAGGACAGGTTCCACTCAGAACAGGCCTCGCTATGGTCGACCAAAGAATTTGAGTGCACGTGCTCAGTGTCATATCCAGAGGTTGTCTTTGGGAAATATACGTATGAGTGCTGCTAGCATGTCAGTGCTCAGACCATACGCAGCACAATGCATCAAATTGGTCTGCATGGCTGTCGTCACAGAAGGAAGCCTCTTCTAAAGATGATGCACAAGAAAGCCCACAAACAGTTTGCTGAAGACAAGCAGACTAAGGACATGGTTTACTGGAACCATGTCCTGTGGTCCGATGAGACTAAGATAAACTTATTTGGTTCAGATGGACAAGCTTGTGTGGCAGCAACCAGGTGAGGAGTACAAAGACAAGTGTGTCTTGCCTACAGTTAAGCATGGTGGTGGGAGTTGTCGTATATACCTCTCTAGTCTAAGGGCTGTCACTAAATGAGTGTTTAGCAACAGATGTATATGTATGATTCTCGCAAAAGAAGATAAAAATGAGATGCTTGTAAGAATTATTCTTAATATGGTTTAATTTCGCCTTGGTTAGACAAAACCCTAACTATAGACAAATATTTAATCTGGGTTATCTAACAGATTAAATTAATACTCATATTTATCAAATATTAGTTGACATAAACTATTTATTAATCACAGCAAGATTAATTAAATACCTTGAGATCTGAAGGCAGAAGATAACAATAGCCTTATACAAATGCAAAGCTTATATACAGATTTTAAGCCAATGAAATCAAAGCATACCATAAATGAAAAGGCTATCTTTGTATATTTTAACTTCCTTAAAAGACTTTATAATTTTGGCTGACATATAGAAAATACTATTTTAACTTGTTCATGCGCAGTGCATTAGAGTGTTAATAATATTATGTGTCTAGCTAGCAGTATAGGTGTTTTGATTGACAACAGCAACTGAATGTAAATGTCACAGTTTTAAATACATTGTCTTTAAAACACTATTTAACCCATTACTAACTAAACTGACTAATCCTATCTAAGTTAATTTAATTTATAACTCTTCCATATTCTATATCTTAATTTATATCTAAATGTTTTATCTATGAATAACATATTTAATGTGTAATTCTTTGAAATTGTATATTTTTCTAATCATGATTTTATAATTTATTCTAATCATGATTTTATAACTCCACAGGAGTGTCATGGTCGGGGCCTGCATGAGTGCTGCCGACACTGGGGAGCTACAGTTCATTGAGGGAACCATGAATGCCAACATGTACTGTGACATACTGAAGCAGAGCATGATCCCCCTCCCCTCAGAGACTGGGCCGCAGGGCAGTATTCCAACATGATAATGACCCCCAACACACCTCCAAGACGACCACTGCCTTGCTAAAGAAGCTGAGGGTAAAGGTGATAGACTGGCCAAGCATGTCTCCAGATCTAAACCCTATTGAGCATATGTGGGGCATCCTCAAACGGAAGGTGGGGGAGCGCAAGCTCTAACATCCACCAGCTCTGTGAAGAGGACTCCAGTAGCAACCTGTAAAGCTCTGGTGAACTCCATGCGCAAGAGGGTTAAGGCAGTGTTGGAAAATAATGGTGGCCATACAAAATATTGACACTTTGGGCCCAATTTGGACATTTCCATTTAGGGGTGTACTCACTTTTGTTGCCAACGGTTTAGACATTAATGGCTGTGTGTTAAGTTATTTTGAAGGGACAGCAAATCTACACTGTTATACAGGCTGTACACTCACTACTTTACATTTTAGCAAAGTGTAATTCCTTCAGTGTTGTCACATGAAAAGATATAATAAAATATTTACAAAAATGTGAGGGGTGTACTCACTTTTGTGAGATACTGTGTATATATATATATATATATATATATATATGTGAGATAGGTAATTTCATGATATGTGTTTTACTGATAATTGCACCTGTCTAATTAGGGAGTGGGAGGAACCAATTAGGGATTAGATAAGAGAGACATAATGTCAACAGATGCCTGATGAAACAGCTAGCACAGCTGAGAAACGCGTTGCAATCTGTTGGTAACCTTGCTTTTAAACACTTTGGGTACTGTACATACCCATTGGTTTTATACTATTGGTTTTAATAAAAGTTTGCTGAACTTTATGGAAGCCTGAGTTTTATTGGACCTTATCAGAGCCCCAACATCCTCTTGAGGATCAGTTCGCTGAGAAACTGTGATATCTCAGTTTGCATCACTTAGCACATTGGTGCTGCTCATTTTGCGAGTATATTTTCTCTCAAGATCTGCCATTGTTGGTTACACTCGCAGTATTATACTAGGAGGCGCCCTCTATTTTGTGATCTCCATTCACAGATATCCGGATTCTTTGCTTTTGTTTTGAGAGGAGCTGCCGAGACCACAACACTGGCTTCCACTGCTGAAGCACGACTGTACCATCACAGAAGACCACTCTGGGATTTCTCTGACCCACACAGTGCTATCCACTAAGGGCTCAGATAAGACTCTATATTGATTGTCAATTGTACACTGTGATTACTATCATTATTTAGTGTTCATTTATATCATCTCATTTATATAATTTGGTGTTCTTACGTGATTGTGCAGATTCAGTGATCATACTAGTCACCACATTTGTGTTTATACATCTAAAGTATTTTTTAGCTCTCTAAGCGCCCCCTAGAGTTGGACACGTGAGTGCCTCAGCAGGTTTGGTTAATGTTGTGATTAAGAAACTCCCCTTGGAAGTAATGCGTATGTCTATGGACATCGTGAACTCGCATGGTGACAACAGGTGTTTGAGAACGATTACGCGACACAGACTTTCGCGCATACAAGGAAGAAAATGAAGGCTACTATAAAATGCCTGTCAACTGACACGGATCGCAATAGGGCTAAAGCGATGCGGACATAGGAAAAAAAATAGAGTTTGGAGCGTGGAAAGAGGATAAACGTCGGAATAGTATATTTGCTGGCATATATTTATAAATAGAAGGTATGTTAAAAACACAAAAACAGTAATAATGATTCTAAATCAGTTACTTTCAGATGGCACTTAGTGATAGTCATGTGTTTACCATCACTTTAACCCTGAGCCACTTCTACCCCTGTTCTGAGTTTTGGATTTTTTTAGATGCTGCTCACATTTAAGCCTCACTGTTGATATTTTTTTTCCAGTGAGAAGATAACACATAAACACACATACACACACACACATATATATAAAATTAAAATTTTATGAAACAAGGTTCAGAACACCATATAGTCAAAAGAAGGTGTTATCCTCATCAGGGCCGGACTGGGACCAAAAAGAGGCCCGGGCATTTTAGGGCAAAGAGGCCCACTCGCCACCACCCTTCACTCACCATTTCTAATTTAACTGTATACCAAACATGGCAATCATAGGTATTAGCTGAAGAAGGCTTGTGCAAAGTTAAATGCCAAATAGTATTTGCGTCATTCTGAGGGTTCATGATTCAGATAGAGCAGGGTTCTTCAAACTATGGGTTGGGACCCATTACTGGGTCGCAACACCATGCTTACTGGGTCACGGCTTGTGTGTGTGTGTTGTATGAGAGCCTATGTGGTGTGTGTGTTGTATGAGAGTGTGTGTGGTGTATGAGAGTGAGGGTGTGTTATTACGTTTTACAACTTTTTAAAGTATGACTACAATCAGGAATAAAGTACACACATATTTTAGTCACTTTACCAAAAATTGCAGCTATCAAGTTGTATATTACTTACTAATATTTTCAAACCAAGCATAAAAATAGGGTCGCAAAGGTTTGTGGTATCATGGCACTGGGTCTTGGGAAAAAAAGTTTAAAGAACCCTGAGATAGAGCATGCCATTTTAAACAACTTTCTAATTTACTCCTATTATCAATTTTGGTATCTATATTTGAAATATCAGGAATGTAAAGCTGGCCCAATTTTGGTTCAGAACCTGGGTAGCACTTGTTGATTGGTGGTGCTACCCAGGTACTGAACCAAAAATGGGCCAGTTTCTAAGCTTACATTTTTGCTTTTAAAATAAAGATACAAAGAGAATGAAGCAAAATTAATAATAGGAGTAAATCTAGATAAGTTGTTTAAAATTGCATCATGATTACTAATGGCAGACTCAGAATCTATAAAACTGGTTGTAGCTAGCCTAATTCAACAAAAAGTTTTATAGATTTGAGTCTGCCATCAGTAATCAGTATAGTATGTATACTGAAAGGAAAACACAACAAACTTTGCTTTATATCATTCACACTCCAATCTTGAATATATTCTGGAACAACCTAAATCAGAATATCAATAGTTAATACCTTTCTGTATACTTGTTAATTGAAGTTATTCCAATATTTATAGGTCACAAAGTGGATGTCACATAACACACATTTAGGGGTAGCTATAGTGCACAACGTATATGTCACATAACACATTCAGCTGTAGCTATAGTATAGGGCACAAGTATATTGTAACATAAAACACATTCAGCTGTAGCTTTAGAGCACAAAGTATATGTCACATAACACATTCAGCTGTAGCTATAGTATAGGGCACAAAGTATATTGTAACATAACACACATTTAGTTGTAGTTATAGGACACATAGTATATGTCTCATAAAACACATTCAGCTGTAACTTTAAAGCACAAAGTATATGTCACATAACACATTCAACTATAGCTATAGGGCACAATTTAGTATATGTCACATACCAGACAGTTATACATTTAGTTGTAGCTATAGTATGATCTCTTCAAGCGATTAATTATGATCAACCCCAAGCCAGCAAAAACGATTGAATTATGAATCAGAATATATCAGTATATGAGTGACTGGTAAGAATTCATTAGAAGTTCTGATAATCAATCATTAGGAAATAGGGATTATTGAGCCAGTCCAGCAATACTTTAACTAAACATCTCTCACCTGCTGATCTGTAGACTTCACTTAGTTATAATAAATAACTTTATAACAGTAGGTAGTAGTCACTGTCAGGAGAAGACTCACTCACTCATAGTCACTGAGTGCTGCTGCCTGCGTCACTTGGATCCTTGTCTCTGGTGCTGCTGCTGCAGCCTGAACTAGCCAAGAGGAGATTCGGCGCCGGTGTGTGACATGGGGCACTCCCCATGTGTCTTCCTCCTAAACGGCTGCAGAGGTGTAAACTGGGCCGGTGTTCGCCGTTTTCTCGGAAAGGCCCAGCTCTGTGCCTCATCTGCTGAATATGATCTCCTGTTTCAGTCAGATGATCGTCACATGGACACGGCATGCGGCATTGGTGTAGTGCGGCTGCATGCCATGTGTGTCACTCTGTCTCCACCAGATGGTGTGCGGCTGGCCCAGGTACTAGAATATGGCAATTTTGGCTAAACAGACATTTGCAGTAATAAACACAATGTCACAATGAACATATTTACAAAAATGTATTATTCATTACTCATGAAAACATACTTTAATACTTATACATATAAAATAATGGGGTAGTGGTGGGTAGGGCATTTGCCCGGTATGCCTGACGTTCAGTCCGGGCCTGATCCTCACATAAATAAGGACTTTGGGCATATTGATATTGTGCATGTGAGGCCTCTACTTAAATAAATGCATAATTATTCATACAATGTGATCACTATTACCACACTGATCACATGGATTTTAAAGCATATAGGGCCATATTACAAGTGGAGCACTAACAGTTACACACAAGCAATAAGGGGTTTATCGTGGGTGTCTTTGTGTGTCGGGTAATTCACTAAAATTATAAGTTGAAAGTAAACGCGATCGTTTGAGCGCAACTGAAGTTGAGGACCATCAAGAATTAATTTAGTTGCTAAAAATGTATTTATATAGTATAAAACTTGATGCCAGAACTTATGGAGTATTGGGCAGGACCAAAACACATATATAAGGTCCACTGCAGGAGCACTGCACTTTGGGCATACTTTCTCCTCCTTCTCAGACCATTTGGCCATTGCCCTTGGGGTCAAATAAGATCTGTTCATAAGCCTCATATGAGATTCCCTTAATTAGGTGGCATTAGTATAGCTTAAAGCAACCAAAATACTCCTTCTGAATGCTTCAAACTCTAAGTCTTCAAAATCATGAGACCATTTTTGATATAGACGTATCAGAATTGGGAGTTCGGCTTGTTCTATTAATGTTTTGTACGTTATAGAAATAGAATGCAGTCCCATACTATAGCGACTTATAATAGACTCAAAAGGTCCCAGAGACCAGGCAGAATCCCCCCCCCCCCCCATAACTAAGTTAGTAGTATAATGCCTTACCTGTAGATAAGTAAAAAAGTAGCATGTATTCCTCCGAAAAGGTGATTAAATGTTTTAATAGTTTTAGACTAAGGTTCTATCAGATCTGATATATATTTAAGGCCATTCTGAGACCAAAGTTTAAAAACATATAAATCGATATCTGGTTTAAAGTCATGGTTACCTTTAATTGGTAAATATTTGGAACTAGAATTGTCCACCCCTAAAATTTTGCAAAGTTTCATCCAGGCTTGGATTATATTTTGAAATGTGAACCGAGGGATTTAATTTTTGGGTAATGGTTATTTCAATTTGTGTAGCAGTGCTTTAAGGGAATAGGGTCGGATCATTGCCTCTTCCTCCTCATATTTTGTAATGTAGTTAGCTTCAGTAAGCCAGTCTAGTGTACCTTTTGACATAAAAAAAAGCCCAGTTATAAAATTTTACATTTGAAAGTGCAAGGCTGCCATTTTCCTTACTGTGGGAAAGTTTAGATATAGAGATATGTGGTTTCCCTTTTCCCCATAAAAATCTGGAACAGGAGGAGTTGACATTTTTAATATCTCTGCTGTGTAGAAAAAGATGATCATTTTAATTAGAGTAACTTTAGCTGTCAAATAAGTGGAGTCTTGACCACATTCTGAAGGATGTAGAGAATTTCTGGATAAAAATATTCCCAAATATTTGATTTTCTTATCTGCTAGGGCAAAATAATTATCTAGAAACTATCTTTCCTTAAAGTAATCCATAAATTTCTGATTTATTTAAATTGATATTGTAACCTGAAAAGGTACTATATTCTGAGTTCAAGAAGGCAAGGGATATTCTTTTTTGTGTTGCCCATATAAAATAGTATGTCATCTGCGTACAGTGAGAGAACAAATTTCCTTTTACCTTATACTATCCTGTCTAATTATTTTCTGTATCTAACTGCCAAAGGTTCTAAGGCTATGTTGAATAGTAGGGGGATAAGGGGCACTCTTGTCTAGTGCCCTTCTTCAGAATTACATTAGATGAGAGAATGCCATTAATACTAAGGGAGGAAATTGGCTCATCATAAATAAGCTTAATGAAATGAAAAAGTTACCTGTAAATCCAAATGTATTTAACGTAGTAAACAGATGGTCCCAGACAATAGAATCAAATGCCTTTTCAGCATCTACCATGATTAGAGCAAAGAATACAGAACAGGTGTGAGAGTATGCGCTAAAAAAGCTTAAAATGCCAAATGGATATCTAAGTAATAGCATAAAAGTGTTTAATACAATCATAAAAACTATGTTTCTTAAAACAACAACAATACAACACATGGATCCATGTTTAAAATAAATACAACGATATCATAAAACCAATAATTGCAGTGGTGAGAGAGGGTTGACAGATTAGTGACAACTCAATAATGGGTAATATCTCTAGATAAAAACGAGTGAAATACAGTTGACGCTCTAAATTGTGTGTAGGGATGCAAAAAACGTGATAGAGATCACATTAGAACTATCCAAATTACAAAAGCGATAACAAATACAACAATGCAAAGTCACAGTGAAAAGTATGATCTTCCAAATAATGTGTGGGAATAAAATGTACATTCATCCAAACTCCAAGTGAAATGAAAATCCTCCGAACAGAAATCCTCTTAGGGGGTGTAGAAGAAGGACTTGTGAGAGTGTTGGTATGACAAAGAAAAAATTGAAGATATAAAAAATATATAAAAATAAGTGTCCAATAAATCTAAAAAATGTGAACTGGGTGGTGAATATCCTCAATGAGAAAAAATATATAACAAAAATGTGGCCAAAGGTTAAAGTGATATCTGTGGCAAGTGTCCAAATAAAAACAAACAATCAGGTATCCATATTGACAGACAACAAAGAACCTGTGGATAAAAAGAAGGAAACAATAGTGCAAAACTGTATGTACACAGTGGATATAGATTGGAAATAAGCTCACCAGTATGTCAACGCGTTTCGGCCTTAATTAGGCCTTGTTCAAGACTATACTGTGGAGTGTTATCTGGGAGCTTATATAGGGTATTGTGTGAAGTGATTGGGATAGGTTTTGGCGACAAAAATGTTGTTCCGCCCTTTCCTGTGATCTCAATGCATTTTGGGAAACTAATTTTTTTTGGTAATATTCTCTTGGTAATAGTGTCCTCTAGGTACCTAAATCCTAATATAGTTGAGTAAAGATTATATAACGAATACTCAGTTCCTTTTATTTGTAAAATGTCAGTATTTTTGAGATTGTCAGTATTTATTTACAAACCGTATTATTTACAAAAATACTGACATTTTACAAATAAAAGGAACTGAGTTTTCGTTATATAATTTTTACTCAACAACTATATTAGGATTTAGGGACCTAGAGGACACAATTACCTACAGAATATTACCAAAAATAATTAGTTTCCCAAAATGCATTGGGATCACAGGAAAGGGCAGAACAACATTTTTGGCGCCAAAACCTATTCCAATCACTTCACACAATACCCTATATAAGCTCCCAGATAACACTCCACAGTATAGTCTTGAGAAAGGCCTAATTAAGGCCGAAACGCGTTGACATACTGGTGAGCTTATTTCCAATCTATATCCACTGTGTACATACAGTTTTGCACTATTGTTTCCTTCTTTTTATCCACTGGTTCTTTGTTGTCTGTCAATATGGATACCTGATTGATTGTTTTTATTTGGACACTTGCCACAGATATCACTTTTAACCTTTGGCTACATTTTTTGTTATATATTTTTTCTCATTGAAGATATTCACCACCCATTCCCCTTTTTTTGGACACATAGGCCTAGATTTGGAGTTTGGCGGTAGAAGGGCTGTTAACGCTCCGCGGGCTTTTTTCTGGCCGCACCATAAATTTAACTCTGGTATCGAGAGTTCAAACAAATGCTGCGTTAGGCTCCAAAAAAGGAGCGTAGAGCATTTTTACCGCAAATGCAACTCTCGATACCAGAGTTGCTTACGGACGCGGCCGGCATCAAAAACGTGCTCGTGCACGATTCTCCCATAGGAAACAATGGGGCTGTTTGAGCTGAAAAAAAACCTAACACCTGCAAAAAAGCAGCGTTCAGCTCCTAACGCAGCCCCATTGTTTCCTATGGGGAAACACTTCCTACGTCTGCACCTAACACTCTAACATGTACCCCGAGTCTAAACACCCCTAACCTTACACTTATTAACCCCTAATGTGACGCCCCCGCTATCGCTGACCCCTGCATATTATTATTAACCCCTAATCTGCCGCTCCGTACACCGCCGCAACCAACGTTATCCCTATGTACCCCTAATCTGCTGCCCCTAACACCGCAGACCCCTATATTATATTTATTAACCCCTAACCTGCCCCCCACAACGTCGCCAACACCTACCTACACTTATTAACCCCTAATCTGCCGAGCGGACCTGAGCGCTACTATAATAAAGTTATTAACCCCTAATCCGCCTCACTAACCCTATCATAAATAGTATTAACCCCTAATCTGCCCTCCCTAACATCGCCGACACCTAACTTCAATTATTAACCCCTAATCTGACGACCGGAGCTCACCGCTATTCTAATAAATGTATTAACCCCTAAAGCTAAGTCTAACCCTAACACTAACACCCCCCTAACTTAAATATAATTTACATCTAACGAAATAAATTAACTCTTATTAAATAAATTATTCCTATTTAAAGCTAAATACTTACCTGTAAAATAAACCCTAATATAGCTACAATATAAATTATAATTATATTATAGCTATTTTAGGATTAATATTTATTTTACAGGCAACTTTGTAATTACTTTAACCAGGTACAATAGCTATTAAATAGTTAAGAACTATTTAATAGTTACCTAGTTAAAATAATAACAAATTTACCTGTAAAATAAATCCTAACCTAAGATATAATTAAACCTAACACTACCCTATCAATAAAATAATTAAATAAACTACCTACAATTACCTACAATTAACCTAACACTACACTATCAATAAATTAATTAAACACAATTGCTACAAATAAATACAATTAAATAAACTATCTAAAGTACAAAAAATAAAAAAGAACTAAGTTACAGAAAATAAAAAAATATTTACAAACATAAGAAAAATATTACAACAATTTTAAACTAATTACACCTACTCTAAGCCCCCTAATAAAATAACAAAGCCCCCCAAAATAAAAAATTCCCTACCCTATTCTAAATTAAAAAAGTTACAAGCTCTTTTACCTTACCAGCCCTGAACAGGGCCCTTTGCGGGGCATGCCCCAAGAAGTTCAGCTCTTTTGCCTGTAAAAAAAAACATACAATACCCCCCCCCCCCAACATTACAACCCACCACCCACATACCCCTAATCTAACCCAAACCCCCCTTAAATAAACCTAACACTAAGCCCCTGAAGATCTTCCTACCTTGTCTTCACCATCCAGGTATCACCGATCCGTCCTGGCTCCAAGATCTTCATCCAACCCAAGGGGGGGTTGGCGATCCATAATCCGGTGCTGAAGAGGTCCAGAAGAGGCTCCAAAGTCTTCCTCCTATCCGGCAAGAAGAGGACATCCGGACCGGCAAACATCTTCTCCAAGCGGCATCTTCGATCTTCTTCCATCCGGTGCGGAGCGGGTCCATCTTGAAGCAGGCGACGCGGATCCATCCTCTTCTTCCGATGTCTCCCGACTAATGACGGTTCCTTTAAGGGACGTCATCCAAGATGGCGTCCCTCGAATTCCGATTGGCTGATAGGATTCTATCAGCCAATCGGAATTAAGGTAGGAATTTTCTGATTGGCTGATGGAATCAGCCAATCAGAATCAAGTTCAATCCGATTGGCTGATCCAATCAGCCAATCAGATTGAGCTCGCATTCTATTGGCTGTTCCGATCAGCCAATAGAATGCGAGCTCAATCTGATTGGCTGATTGGATCGGCCAATCGGATTGAACTAGATTCTGATTGGCTGATTCCATCAGCCAATCAGAAAATTCCTACCTTAATTCCGATTGGCTGATAGAATCCTATCAGCCAATCGGAATTCGAGGGACGCCATCTTGGATGACGTCCCTTAAAGGAACCGTCATTAGTCGGGAGACATCGGAAGAAGAGGATGGATCCGCGTCGCCTGCTTCAAGATGGACCCGCTCCGCACCGGATGGAAGAAGATCGAAGATGCCGCTTGGAGAAGATGTTTGCCGGTCCGGATGTCCTCTTCTTGCCGGATAGGAGGAAGACTTTGGAGCCTCTTCTGGACCTCTTCAGCACCGGATTATGGATCGCCAACCCCCCCTTGGGTTGGATGAAGATCTTGGAGCCAGGACGGATCGGTGATACCTGGATGGTGAAGACAAGGTAGGAAGATCTTCAGGGGCTTAGTGTTAGGTTTATTTAAGGGGGGTTTGTGTTAGATTAGGGGTATGTGGGTGGTGGGTTGTAATGTTGGGGGGGGGGGTATTGTATGTTTTTTTTTACAGGCAAAAGAGCTGAACTTCTTGGGGCATGCCCCGCAAAGGGCCCTGTTCAGGGCTGGTAAGGTAAAAGAGCTTGTAACTTTTTTAATTTAGAATAGGGTAGGGAATTTTTTATTTTGGGGGGCTTTGTTATTTTATTAGGGGGCTTAGAGTAGGTGTAATTAGTTTAAAATTGTTGTAATATTTTTCTTATGTTTGTAAATATTTTTTTATTTTCTGTAACTTAGTTCTTTTTTATTTTTTGTACTTTAGATAGTTTATTTAATTGTATTTATTTGTAGCAATTGTGTTTAATTAATTTATTGATAGTGTAGTGTTAGGTTAATTGTAGGTAATTGTAGGTAGTTTATTTAATTATTTTATTGATAGGGTAGTGTTAGGTTTAATTATATCTTAGGTTAGGATTTATTTTACAGGTAAATTTGTTATTATTTTAACTAGGTAACTATTAAATAGTTCTTAACTATTTAATAGCTATTGTACCTGGTTAAAATAATTACAAAGTTGCCTGTAAAATAAATATTAATCCTAAAATAGCTATAATATAATTATAATTTATATTGTAGCTATATTAGGATTTATTTTACAGGTAAGTATTTAGCTTTAAATAGGATTAATTTATTTAATAAGAGTTAATTTATTTCGTAAGATGTAAATTATATTTAAGTTAGGGGGGTGTTAGTGTTAGGGTTAGACTTAGCTTTAGGGGTTAATACATTTATTAGAATAGCGGTGAGCTCCGATCGGAAGATTAGGGGTTAATAATTGAAGGTAGGTGTCGGCGATGTTAGGGAGGGCAGATTAGGGGTTAATACTATTTATGATAGGGTTAGTGAGGCGGATTAGGGGTTAATAACTTTATTATAGTAGCACTCAGGTCCGCTCGGCAGATTAGGGGTTAATAAGTGTAGGCAGGTGTCGGCGACGTTGAGGGGGGCAGATTAGGGGTTAATAAATATAATATAGGGGTCGGCGGTGTTAGGGGTAGCAGATTAGGGGTACATAGGGATAACGTAGGTGGCGGCGATTTGCGGTCGGAAGATTAGGGGTTAATTATTTTAAGTAGCTTGCGGCGACGTTGTGGGGGGCAAGTTAGGGGTTAAGAAATATAATACAGGGGTCGGCGGGGTTAGGGGCAGCAGATTAGGGGTACATAAATATAACGTAGGTGGCGGTCGGCAGATTAGGGGTTAAAAATTTTAATCGAGTGGCGGCGGTGTGGGGGGACCTCGGTTTAGGGGTACATAGGTAGTTTATGGGTGTTAGTGTACTTTAGGGTACAGTAGTTAAGAGCTTTATAAACCGGCGTTAGCCAGAAAGCTCTTAACTCCTGCTATTTTCAGGCGGCTGGAATCTTGTCGTTAGAGCTCTAACGCTCACTTCAGAAACGACTCTAAATACCAGCGTTAGAAAGATCCCATTGAAAAGATAGGCTACGCAAATGGCGTAGGGGGATCTGCGGTATGGAAAAGTCGCGGCTGAAAAGTGAGCGTTAGACCCTTTAATCACTGACTCCAAATACCAGCGGGCGCCCAAAACCAGCGTTAGGAGCCTCTAACGCTGGTTTTGACGGCTACCGCCGAACTCCAAATCTAGGCCTTATTTTTTTATATTTTCATTTTTTTCTTTGTCACACCAACACTCTCACAAGTCCTTCTTCTACACCCCCTAAGAGGATTTCTGTTTGGAGGATTTTCATTTCACTTGGAGTTTGGATGAATGTACATTTTATTCCCACACATTATTTGGAAGATCATACTTTTCACTGTGACTTTGCATTGTTGTATTTTTTATCGCTTTTGTAATTTGGATTGTTCTAATGTGACCTCTATCACATTTTTTGCATCCCTACACACAATTTAGAGTGTCAACTGTATTTCACTCGTTTTTATCTATAGATATTACCTGTCACGAAAACCTCAGGATTTAGCTAAGAAGGGGTTAATTCTGTGTAGCTTGAACTCAAAACAGTTATTTGTTTTTCAAGAAGAATTGTGACTTGTGTTTTCTTTGAAGTGCCAGGAGCCTCCTAAATAGCCCCACCAAATGTTATTGTGTATGCATTGAGTCATAAAGCCACTCAAGCTCTTAGTTTCAGAAAATACACAGGAAAGGGTTTATGGCTTAGGCTGTCAATAGAATGCATGATGCAAAACAGGGCCTCCATCACAAAAACTGACCAGGTCACTGAAAGGACATTGGTATATTATGTACATATGTGTGTTAAAACTGTTATAACCTTAAATGAAGGTAAATATGACAACCTATGGCATATTTGATATCAAACCGATTCTCCCAATGAAACTAAGAGGTTCCCGATATGTAAATATAGAAATAGTTACCTAGCAGAAATTATAATGGATTGTATAATTTCAGGCAAGAACTTAGTCTATTGAAGGGCATAAAGACAGAGGGGTTTCTTAGCCCGCCCAGGAGGGTGTGGTCAGGCAACCTGATCTCTGGAAAATGGTATAAGAATCTTATGTTTTTAACAATAAGGTGTCATTCTTACAAGGGAGGCTGTGACAACACAGAGTAAGGACCCAATTGCTTCATGCCATCTCTCTGGTAACAGATTCCAAAGACTAGTACAGTGTAAGGTTTCTAATTTTCTTCTTTTTATTTTGAAAAACTGTTTGCGTGTGTAATTTTATTTGTAACAACTTTCTTTATTAATAATGCATTGTGCATAATATTTTTGGCATAATAAATAATTCCTTTATTAAGTTTGGCCTTTGTCTAATAATTGAACCACGTTACTGAAAGAGACTGGAATATTAGAACTGTATAATTTAGGTTATTTTCTGCTAAATTGTATTTAGAGAGTTAATGTGTAAAGTCTGGGTTTTTTCTTAGGATTTTCCCTTTAATACATTTTAAGTGGTGGCAGTATTGGAGCTATAGGATTTATAGTTTATTGTGGGTGGCATTAAAAGGGAGTTTTGGGCATTTCTCTTACGTCTAGTACAGACTAGGGAGTGTGGTTAACTCTTGCACCCACTAAACTGAATCACAAGCTTGCCTGGTGTAGCTAGATTGTGACCTATTGGTGACAGTGAAAGGGGGCTGAAAACCCTTTCTGTGCCAAATAAGTGACTGGCGCAGGGTTGGATAACCTTAGTTCATCACATTACCCATTATTGAGTTGTCACTAATCTGTCAACCATCTCTCACCACTGCAATTATTTGTTTTATGATATTGTTGTATTTATTTTAAACATGGATCCATGTGTTGTATTGTTGTTGTTTTAAGAAACATAGTTTTTATGATTGTATTAAACACTTTTATGCTATTACTTAGATATCCATTTTGCCTTTTAAGCTTTTTTTAGCGCATACTCTCACACCTGTTCTGTATTCTAGTTTTTGTTAGTCTGCTAGAAGGCTAATCTGTGAGTAAGCTTAAGGCACACCCCTGTGTTAGCGCTCGGTCGCCCATCTTTCTACATGATTAGAGCAAAATCAGGTTGTGTCTTCTTGAGTCTATTATTCCACTGGGAATGTTTAATTAGAGTCATAGCTGTTCTTATATTTTTCAGGGATGTTCTACCTGTCATGAATCCTGATTGGTCAGGGTGAATTATACCTCCTAGTATTTTTTTAAGTCTATTTGAAATAATAGTCGTTAGTAGCTTGTAATCGGAATTTAGAAGGGAAATGGTCCGATATGAATCCATCGATTTTGGATTTCTGTCTTTTTTAAAAATAAGTATAACATTTGAGGCCGAAAAGTACTTGGATGGTTTATTTTGAGTAAGAAAATAGTAATTAAATAATACTTCCAGCATAGGAGTAACTTGTATTTCCGGAATTTTGTAAAATTCAGAGGGCAGAAAGTCTGGGCCAGGCGCCTTACTATTAGCTAAATTATGTATTACATTAGAAATCTCTTCAGCTGCTGAAATTTTAGGTAAAACCACCTTATTCCAAAACTCATTCCAACCCTTTTTATTAATTTCTTCTGATGAATATAATTTTTGGTAGTATATCTCAAACTGCGTCAATATATCTTGAGGAGCATTATATCTTGTCCCCCTCGAAAGAATAGATCCTATGTCATTTTTCTTTTTCTTACTATTAGCTAAACTGGCTAGATATTTAGTAGATTTTGGGCTAGCTCTATCAAAAAGAGCTCTATTTTTGAGAAGCTTGAACTGCTTGCTGACTTAAAAAGATCTCTCTAGCTTCTTTTGCCTACTGATATTCCTGCCAGTGGGCTCTGTCAAGTTTCTTGATATACTCTGTATATTTCATTTTCAGATAGTTAGATACTTGCAGTTCTCTTTTTTTCAGTTTCTTTTCTTCTATTTATCATTTAGGCCCTAGTTTCCCCCCTTAAAAAGGCCATTGCCGTTTCCTAAAATATTTCTACTTTAAGGATATATTCTTTATTAAGATTTTTAAATTCCACCCATTTGTTTATTATCCAGTTCCTGAATTTAATGTTCTAATAAAGATGTGAAGGGAAAAAGAATTTCCCACATTTTTTCTTCCCAAAGGGGGAAATTGACATGAATAGGGAAATAACCGCATGATCAGAGATAAGAATCTTTTTTTTATGTCGGTTATAATGTCTAAATGCAGCAAAGATTCACTGATAAGGAACATATGGATCCTAGATAGAGATTTATAGGCCTTGGATTCACAGGTAAAATCACGAGAATCTGGATTCTGCACCCTCCAAATATCTTTCAAAATAAGATTTTTAGCAAAACTAGAAAGTACTTTAGCTTCACTATTAAGTCTACTCTAATAAGTTTAGAATATAGATTTTCCAAAAAACTTGGTTGAAGCTCATTGGGGACTTAATGTTACACAGAATGAAAGAGGAGCCTTGTATTTCAATTTCTAAAAACCTCCCTTCTGTATCTTTAACACAGGATATAATGGAATATTCTATATTTTTATTAATTAAGATTGCCACTCCTCTCTTCTTGTTTATTGCTGGTGAATAAATTACTTCTCCAATCCAGTTAAATCTCAGTTTTTCAGATTCAGAACTATTCTCTTGTATAAAAACTATATCTGGACTAAAACTTTTAAGATAGTGAACCGTTTTCTCTTAACTGGGGAGTTAAATCCACCCACATTCCAGGATAGTATATTTAACTGATCTAACATTTAATAGCTGTATATAAAATGATAAAAGCTGAAAAAATAAACAACAAAAACATTTTTTTTAAAAAGAGAAAAAAAACAAGAGACAACTTCCGTGCAAATAAAAAAGAGGAACCAGCCAGCTCCGTCTAATATCATAGATCTTGATGCTCTCACCATTAACCCAACTATGAAAGCTGTTGAAGGAGTTTTTCATCTTTTAACCTTATCAACAACATTTTTAACGTCCTCTATTTTATCCAAAATTAAGATTTTAGAGTCATAAAATATTTTCAGTTTTGCAGGATATTAGAGAGTAGCCTGTACAGTATGGAGCAAACTCCCGCCTCTTACTGGAGGTTTCTGCTGAGAAATCTTGGAATATTATGACATGCTCTTTATTGAGTTCAAAAGGGATTTTTCTTCTATAATGAGTCAAAGTGTTAAATTTGTCCTTGAAATTCAGGTACTTAATCATTATTGGTCTTTTTTGGTTTATTTTTTGATCTTGATATTTACTGAAACCAATTCTATGAGCCCTTTCTACTGCCAAAGGCAGTATTCCCGTTGGCATACCTAGGGCTTGTGGAAGGGTTAAAGTTGCAAATTTCATTAGGTCTGTGTAGTCTGAGGATTCTGGGAGCCCCACTATGTTCAGATTATTTCTGCGGGACCTGTCTTCTAACTAAAATAGACGAGATTGTAGAGATTGTATACATTTAGATTGGGAATCAATGGTGGCCTGTTGGGTATTCTGTATGTCGTCTGTCAGAAATTCGGTTCTTCACCTCAGTAACCCTATTAGCAATTTGTTTTAAATCATTGGAGATTAAAGAGAACTCTTTTTTCATACTGTCAAATTGAGGTATGAAAATATCTGAAATTTGTTTGACCAGACTATTAGTGTCAATACCCAACTATGTAGGATGTGGATTTTGTATTACCCCAGCTTCAGAATTTTGTAGGCTGTTCCGAGTTTTTTTGTCTTTTTTAGGGGGCATAGCTGAAGATCTAGTCTTACCAATACCAAAATGATTATCCATATACAGAAAACAAACCGGATAAATATGTGAAATAGTAAAGCCAGTGACAACACAATTATATATGTAAAATAAAACAATAACAAAAAACAGTGCAAATTGAGTGTGTATGTGAGTGATAATGTATGTGTACGTATATATGTAAAAATAGAACAGAAAATGTCTTTTTGTTTTTGCCCCTCCCTCCTCCCCCAAAAAAGTGGTGGAGGAGGGGTCACAGTAGTGAAGATTTATTAAGGGGGCAGAAGAATCTGCTCCTGGTGATCAAGTATGAGAGCGTGTGAAAAACCAAGGGCGGAGGTACTGGTAGACTTACACAATAATATTTGCTCCCTAATAACCAGTATGACCTAAATTATGTTGAAGAAACCTCAATAGTACAGACAATAATACATTTTAAATGACCTTAGCTTATTCTATAACTTTTGTGCGACAAATATGCAAAATACAGGCTTAGTTACTCTGATATCTGTCTTAATAACAGATCTCTAACTCAAGTTAAATATAACAGGTTAAAAAATAAACTGAAAGTTAACATAGCCCTTTCTTTTGCTATCTATATCAACAAAAAAGAAAAAAAAAAGAAAAAAAATATTCTGAAAGGCAGTAAAAGGGTTAATGCATAAACATATTTCCTTTATAGGGTATAGCAAATCTTCCGGAGAGTCACCATGAATACATTCCTTGTTATTTTGAGTTTTAATGAAATTTATAATAATATCTAGGATGGAAAGTTTGTCCCAGGTATTTAAAGGGACAGTCTAGTCAAAATTAAACTTTCATTATTCAGATAGGACTTTTTGAAAACAAAACCTAGGTAGGATCATATGCTAATTTCTAAGCCCTTGAGGGCTGCCTCTTATCAAATGTTTTTTTAAATTCCTTTTCACAACAAGAGACTGATAAGTTCATGTGGGTCATATAGATAACACTGTTAATGCACAGGGAGTTATTTAAGAGTAAGCACAAGACAATAATACTAAATTCAAGTCAATAGATAATAAATATTCACAGTTTTGTGATCAGGGGGCTGGAAGAAGGTTCTTAGATAAAAGGTTATCACAGAGGTAAAAAGTATATTAAAGGGATAGTAAAGTCCAAAAAAAACTTTCATGTTTCAAATAGGGAATGTAATTTTAAACAAGTTTCCAATTTACTTTTATCACCAATTTTGCTTTGTTCTCTTGGTATTCTTAGTTGAAAGTTAAACCTAGGAAGGCTCATATGATAATTTCTAAGCCCTTGAAGGCCGCCTCTTATCACATGTTTTTTTCTTTGCTTTTCACAACAGGGCAGAGCTAGTTCATGTAAACCATATAGATACCGCCGAAACGTTTATCAATTATCAGTCAATATGGATCCTTTTCGGGTTATAAGGTGAATACTTCAAAATCAGAACTCCTTTGGTTAAGGAAAAATAAAGACTCACCACTAAATATACCTTTTAAGATAGTTACTGAATCACTTAAATATCTGGGTATCTTAGTGCCATCTAATATGGATAATCTATATCATCTTAATATACCTCCAATACTTATGGATATTAAGCAAAGATTGAAAAATTGTCAAAACCTCCCCTTATCTATCTCAGGTAGGATAGCTTTATTTAAAATGATTCTACTCCCGAAATTGCTATACACTCTACAAAATGTTCTGATAATACTTAAAGAGAAAGATATTCGAATGCTTAATACTGGTCTTAGAAATTTTATCTGGCAAAATAAAATTTCAAGAATTGCTTTGTCTAAATTACAACTATCCCGAAATCATGGGGGGTTTGCGATTCTACAATTATGCTTTCTTAGCACGTATAGTGGCAGACTGGATTTTCCATAAAAACTATGTAAAAAATAATGAACTAGAAAATAATATATGCGACCCATTTCTGCCGGTTGCCTTAAAACACTAACGGCTAGATTTAGAGTTCTGCGGCCAAAGGGGTGCGTTAGCTATGCATGCTTTTTTTCCCCCGTACCTTTTAAATACCGCTGGTATTTAGAGTCCACAGAAGGGCTGCGTTAGGCTCCAAAAAAGGAGCGTATATCATATTTACCGCAACTGCAACTCTCAATACCAGCGTTGCTTACGGACGCGGCCTGCTTGAAAAATGTGCTCGTGCACGATTCCCCCATAGGAAACAATGGGACAGTTTGAGCTGAAAAAAAACCTAACACCTGCAAAAAAGCAGCGGTCAGCTCCTAACGCAGCCCCATTGTTTCCTATGGGGAAACTCTTCCTAAGTCTGCACCTAACACCCTAACATGTACCCCGAGTCTAAACACCCCTAACCTTACACTTATTAACCCCTATTCTGCCACCGCCGCTATCGCTGACCCCTGCATTTTATTATTAACCCCTAATCTGCTGCTCCGTACTCCGCCGCAACCTACGTTATCCCTATGTACCCCTAATCTGCTGCCCCTAACCCCGCCGACCCCTATATTATATTTATTAACCCCTAATCTGCCCCCCTCAACATCGCCGCCAGCTACCTACAATAATTAACCCCTAATCTGCCGACCGGATCTCGCCGCTACTCTAATAAATGGATTAACCCCTAAAGCTAAGTCTAACCCTAACACTAACACCCCCCTAAGTTAAATATAATTTAAATCTAACGAAATAAATTAACTCTTATTAAATAAATTATTCCTATTTAAAGCTAAATACTTACCTGTAAAATAAACCCTAATATAGCTACAATATAAATTATAATTATATTGTAGCTATTTTAGGATTAATATTTATTTTACAGGCAACTTTGTAATTATTTTAACCAGGTACAATAGCTATTAAATAGTTAATAACTATTTAATAGCTACCTAGTTAAAATAATTACAAAATTACCTGTAAAATAAATCCTAACATAAGTTACAATTAAACCTAACACTACACTATCAATAAATTAATTAAATACAATACCTACAAATAACTACAATTGAATAAACTAACTAAAGTACAAAAAATAAAAAAGAACTAAGTTACAAAAAATAAAAAAATATTTACAAACATTAGAAAAATATTACAACAATTTTAAACTAATTACACCTACTCTAAGCCCCCTAATAAAATAACAAAGACCCCCAAAATAAAAAAATGCCCTACCCTATTCTAAATTTAAAAAGTTCAAAGCTCTTTTACCTTACCAGCCCTGAAAAGGGCCATTTGCGGGGCATGCCCCAAATAATTCAGCTCTTTTGCCTGTAAAAAAAACCATACAATACCCCCCCAACATTACAACCCACCACCCACATACCCCAAATCTAACCCAAACCCCCCTTAAATAAACCTAACACTAAGCCCCTGAAGATCTTCCTACCTTATCTTCACCATGCCAGGTTCACCGATCCGTTCTCCGAAGTCTTGATCCAAGCCTCCGAAGTCTTCATCCAAGCCCAAGCGGGGGCTGGCGATCCATAATCCGGCTGAAGTCTTCTATCAAGCGGCGGCTGAAGAGGTCCAGTAGAGGCTCCACAATTGTTGTAATATTTTTCTAATGTTTGTAAATATTTTTTTATTTTTTGTAACTTAGTTCTTTTTATTTTTTGTACTTTAGTTAGTTTATTTAATTGTAGTTATTTGTAGGTATTGTATTTAATTAATTTATTGATAGTGTAGTGTTAGGTTTAATTGTAACTTAGGTTAGGATTTATTTTACAGGTAATTTTGTAAATATTTTAACTATTTTAGCTATTAAATAGTTCTTAAATATTTAATAGCTATTGTACCTGGTTAAAATAATTACAAAGTTGCCTGTAAAATAAATATTAATCCTAAAATAGCTACAATATAATTATAATTTATATTGTAGCTATATTAGGGTTTATTTTACAGGTAAGTATTTAGCTTTAAATAGGAATAATTTATTTAATAAGAGTTAATTTATTTAGTTAGATTTAAATTATATTTAACTTAGGGGGGTGTTAGTGTTAGGGTTAGACTTAGCTTTAGGGGTTAATACATTTATTATAGTAGCGGTGTGGTCCGGTCGGCAGATTAGGGGTTAATAATTGTAGGTAGGTGGAGACGACATTGGGGGCGGCAGATTAGGGGTTAATAAATATAATATAGGGGTCGGCTGTGTTAGGGGCAGCAGATTAGGGGTACATAGGTATAATGTAGGTTGCGGCGGTGTACGGAGCGGCAGATTAGGGGTTAAAAAAAATATGCAGGTGTCAGCGATAGCGGGGGCGGCAGATTAGGGGTTAATAAATATTATGTAGGGGTCGGCGGTATTAGGGGCAGCAGATTAGGGGTACATAGGGATAACGTAGGTGGCGGCGGTGTACGGAGCGGCAGATTAGGGATTAAAAATTTTTTATAGAGTGGCGGCGATGTGGGGGGACCTCGGTTTAGGGGTACATAGGTAGTTTATGGGTGTTAGTGTACTTTAGAGCACAGTAGTTAAGAGCTTTATAAACCGGCGTTAGCCCAGAAAGCTCTTAACTACTGACTTTTTTCTGCGGCTGGAGTTTTGTCGTTAGATTTCTAACGCTCACTTCAGCCACGACTCTAAATACTGGCGTTAGAAAGATCCCATTGAAAAGATAGGATACGCAAATGACGTAAGGGGATCTGCGGTATGGAAAAGTCACGGCTGCAAAGTGAGCGTTAGACCCTTTCCTGACTGACTCTAAATACCAGCGGCCGGTAAAAACCAGCGTTAGGAGCCTCTAACGCTGGTTTTGACGGCTACCGCCAAATTCTACAAATTAGGACAGCTCCATATCATATGAACAAGGTCGGCAAGTCTAAATTAATACCTCAAGAATTGAAAACACTAAAAACCATATACAACCCTATCCAGAGTTGGTGGAAAATAGGTAAACTTATGACTCTGGACTGTAATGTATAAAAATTTGTCCCGTTTCTAGGTAACCCTAAATTTATAGCGGGTATACATTCAGCACCGTTTCAGAGATGACACAGCTTAGGGTTAGACAGGGTTGTTCAATTTATTGATAAAGAGAATCACTGTGTGAGAACCTTTGAGTCACTTAAGCAAGAATTTAAACTATTAAATAAAGAATTCTTCGCGTATCTACAGGCTAGACATTATGTAGTAGAACTATTGAAGGAGGCAAATTGGGCCTGGTCTTGGGGGAACCTGGAAGGGTGGTTAAACATGGTGGAAAATGGGCATATGTCTATATCTCCATGTTACCATCTTCTTATCTCCCTTAAAGGGAGGTCGAATCTTGAGAAACTTTCAGAAGATTGGAATATTATGATACCTGATACAAACATCAATGCACAGCTTGTGCAGGGCTCCATCCCAAGAATAGCCCAGACTACACTATCCTCTACTTGGAGGGAGTCACACGTTAAACTTTTGTACAGGGCATATTTCACTCCGGAAAAAGGCCATAGGTGCGGAAATGTAGATTTTAATAAATGTCCAAAGTGTTCAGAATCCGTTGCCGACCTTGTTCATATGATATGGAGCTGTCCTAAAATTAGTCAATTCTGGATGAAAGTGGAATATTGGATAAAAAATTCCCTTAAGATCCTTCCTTTAGAACTATCTTTGAGTTACAATCTGTTCTTAAGGAGGGATAGGGAAAAATTACACCCACAACATAAATTAATTAAAATGACTATTATTGCAGCTAGATACTTAATATTTAAAAAATGGAAGACGAAGGTAGTCCCAACTGTTACGGAGGTTAACAATTGTTTGAAAAAGCAATGCATTTTGGAGCATATAGATACTAACATGAACGATGGAGTTATTAGAAATTTTTTCACAAAGTGGTCATTATTCATCAAGACCCTTTCCATAGCTGAAATTGACTCTTTGATTTTTCCATTTAGAAATTCAGAGTTAATACTGCTGGGAGTGAGGTAAAAGTATAGGCTAACCTATCTACCCCATCAGTATAAGAGGGGGGGGGAGAATTTGTGTGTCTTTTTCCCTTTTTTTTTTGTTTTTGTTTTTTGGAAGGGGTGGATGGGACTGTGAAGGGGGGAGGAGGTTGGGGAAAGAAAAAGGATGAATCAAGGCTAACTGAAACTTATTAATATAAGGATCTAAAAATTGAAGTTATGTGTTATGTTAAACTTAAAAAATAATCAATATGTGTAATGTTTATGATTTTAAGTGATGAGTGGATCATGTTACGAAAATTAAACTGTGACATAGCCTTGGATATGTTTAGTAGGTCGAAAGCTGACATTTTTGATTTGGATATAACTAACATTGGTAATTGTAAAGATGGTGTTATAATATGGAGTTTATTTTGTATTTTTTCTTTTGTACTTTGAAATGTTTCATCAAATAAAAAAAAAAAAAAAAACATATAGATAACATTGTGATCACGCCCGTGAATTGTGGCAGACACTGCACTAATTGGCTAAAATGAAAGTCAATAGATAATAAATAAAATGTCATGTGATCAGGGGGCTGTCAGAAGATGCTTAGATACAAAGTAATCGCAGAGGTAAAAAGTGTATTAATATAACTGTGTTATGTTATGCAAAACTGAGGAATGGGTAATAAAGGGATTATCTAGCTTTTAAAGGGACAGTCTACACCAGAATTGTTATTGTTTTAAAAGATAGATAATCCCGTTATTACCCATTCCCCAGTTTTGCATAACCAACACAGTTATATAAATATACCTTTTACCTCTGTAATTATCTTGTATCTAAGCCTCTGCAAACTGCCCCTTTATTTCAGTTCTTTTGACAGACTTGCAGTTTAGCCAATCAGTGCCTGCTCCCAGATAACTTCACGTGCACGAGCACAGTGTTATCTATATGAAATACGTGAACTAACACCCTCTAGTGGTGAAAAACTGTTAAAATGCATTATGAAAAGAGGTGGCCTTCAAGGTCTAAGAAATTAGCATATGAACCTCCTAGGTTAAGCCTTCAACTAAGAATACCAAGAGAACAAAGCAAAATTGGTGATAAAAGTAAATTGGAAAATTGTTTAAAATTACATGCTCTATCTGAATCATGAAAGTTTATTTTGGCCTAGACTGTCCCTTTAAAACAACAAAAATTCTGGTGTTTACTGTCCCTTTAATATAAATGTGTTGGTTATGCAAAACTGAGGAATGGGTAATAAAGGTATTATCTATCTTTTAAAACAATAAAAAATTCTATTGTATATGTGAATATATTCTTATATACAGATAGAACAAAAGATTTGATATTTAATCACAAACGTTCTGCTATTTTGGGGATCCTGGATTGTATAAAAAGCCCAAATATTTAGAAACCATAAGAAGATGGACAGAAGCCTTCAGAGCATCACTTTCTTCGCCACTTTTAAAGCCTGTTTTATCCAAGCAATCTTTCATTCTTGATTTACCATCAGATACAAAGATAGGAAAAAACAAAGATTTATTACTTATCTATGTTCTGAAAGCATCAGGCCATATTCTCTGTAGATCACTCCAGACTTTTTCCCCTTTTTCGTTTTCACCTTCCAGCATTCGTTGACCAAAGAAAGCAAAGAGATTTATTAACCCCACAACAGCTGATACTTTGAAAATTTGTAATCCAGATCTTGGAAACAAGTGGGACGGAAGCTTATTTTGGAGTCACACTTAATTCTCACTTCTACCAAAAAATACCACACAGCTTAGTATTGATTGGCAGGACTGCCAACGATAATCCTCAATACTGGCACATTACTCCTATCCCTAGAGCAGGTGTCCCACGAGCAGCCAAGAAGACTGGCCCTAGAACACTCATTTGGGGTCCTGGGAGGTTGCTCCAGTACTACCTTGTGCTAGCGATTTAGAAGTTGTGGATTTACCACTAATCACAGAGATTGTAGCGTGGTTGTAGCGGCGGCTCCGGCTCCACACCTCATCAGATTGCCGACTCGTTCAGGATCCGGATAGGAGGCTGCATCCTGCTCCGACGGGCCGCTGTGCTGTGGCACAAGCGATTTGGCCCAAATGGCTTGCAGCAGACTTACGATGAGGATCTCTTCACTCGCAAAAAAGTGCCCGGTGAAGATTTAGATTTGCCCCTTGCCTAGGTCAGCTTTTGAAGAGACAATGGAATGGTGCTGTTTCCAGAGACGCTAGTTTCACGCGCCTCCTTCGGCTCCTCTCAGACCAGAAGTCCAGCTATATACATGTATTTTTATGTAAATAATTAAAAAGAGAGAAGCGCTCAACCTGGGAACGAACAACGGCATAATAGCTTGTTCTATGGCTTGTTACCACCCAAGAAGCAGCCTTTTTTTGCTCAATATGTGCCTTTCACAGAGAAGAACTTTCCTGAAGCATATCAGTCTGATCCTGACTTCACAGTACAGTCCAGCCCTGAAATACCAGGCAATCCCTCTCTGAAAGAGAGAAACAGCAAAACCCCAGACGTACGTTTCGGCTTATTGTGGGCCTCGTCAGTGAGGTGCAGCCATATCCCTCTAGGCACACTGAGCAACGGGTCCACGTCTGGATTCCCGCATCACACTTAGAGAGACTTCCCTAGAGTGTGCAGTGCCAGTGAGATAGGCGTGGACTTCCGGTGGGAGGAGCTGTCCAGAGCAGAGCACGCCGAGGTTGGCGTGGAGTGTTGATTATCGGCAGCTTGATTCAACTACCCCTCCAGCCGTTTCTCCCGTTGTTGGTGTGCAAGCATCCTATGGAGCTGGGCAATCTCATCAAAGCCCGGGCAGGAAGTCCGCAAGAGCTAGAATACAGGCTCCATCGCCAGAGCCGCAACTTGACCACTTTACAAAGGACTTGCAGGTCTCTTCGCCAGAGCTGTAAACCGGCCACACTACAAGGGTACAGAGAGTGCCTTTCTTCCTGACCCTCCTGTTGTCGGGTTGTACTGCATCATAGGGAGCCGGTCAGCCACTAAAAAAAATTCAAAGCAGGAGCATCGCAAAAGCTGAATTATACACCTACTGGTGAAGAACTTCAACTAAGTCAAGCCATACGGACCGGGACAAAATTACCCGTTGTGGGGTGGTAATGCCTCCTAGGGTATTGTTTGGTTCTTAGTTTTCTCGTCTATTCACAGGAAGCAGAAAATTCAGAACGCTTCGGGCAGGTTGCCGGGCCAGGAAGCGTTAAACCTGATAACACATGTGAATGCTGACACAGCATCGCTTCTAACATCCGCTGGCTCTACCGTTCTGGAAAACCACAGCTCTGGTAAATCACCCAACGAGCTTCTTAAGAGAGTGACCCTCAAGTGCTGTTTGGTTTTATCTGAGTCAGCAAGAGCCCAAATTGCAGTCATCTCATCGACTATGCTACCATCTAAAAGCGCAAGTACCTGGGCGACAAGGGGGACACTTACAACACATTATATGCAGGCTGTTTCTTTTTCTAGTGCTGCGTTTATTCTATACATGCTGCAAAGTTATACAAGTTATTTGTCTGGACTGCCTCATATATTCTAAAGTCTAAGTATCTTTTGATTAATTGTAATCTGTTTTTTGATATTTCCCTTTCAAATGCTAAAGCTGTTTTTTACTGCATGTTCACAAGCTGAGTTGATTAAGGGACTAGTATAAGGTAAAATATGTTACCAGCACAGGAATCACTTTTGGCATGGAGTCTCCTATAGTGTTCCTGTTGTTGTCCTGAAATGTATCACATTGAATCTCTGGATATATGTCATTAGGGAATTGAATTATCTTGACATGCTTTAGCTTTAGGGGCTGGCACTATAGATTTTGTGTTATATAATTCTAGTTTTCTCTGTTACCTTGCTGTATATAAAACTCTGTGAAAGATTTTAAAATTAAAAATATGCAGCTACGCCTGGAGGACCTGGAGAATCGCTCCAGGCGTAATAATATTAGAATAGTTGGCTTGCCCAAATTACCTTAATATGACGATTTAATAAAATTTACTTCTACCACACTTCCCCATTCATTAGGGATGCCACTACAGCTATTACCACTTACAATTGAGAGGGCACACAGGTTGGGGCCTAAGAAATCCGGTGCAGACGGAGTTATAAAGAATAGAATGTGTCTATTTAAACTTTTAAAATTTCAAGATAAAGTAGAATTACTGAAATTATTTAAAAAAGCGGACCCTCCGGTATTCGGAAATAATAGGGACTTATTATTTCAAGATTTCTCCAGCGAGACCTCTACTAAAAGAAGATTAATGGCCCCTTATTGTACACAATTAAGAAAGGAGTTAAAGCTCGCTTGGTATACCCGGCGCATATCATAGTTGAAGATAGGGGTGTTAAACTCTCTTTTAATGATGTCACAGAAGTCAAAGAATACATAGGTAGTGAATAATCCTACAGAATCCAATACAGGGAATATGCATCATGATAAAGACCTTTAAAAGGAAGGATAGGGTTACAGCATTTGTTAGTGTTGTTAAGTTGATCAAATATATATGTTTTGTTTCTGTCTCCCCCCTTTTTTTTTTTCTTCCTTTCCCCTCTCCTTCTCTCCCCCCCTCTCGCGTCTCCCCTTTTTAATTTGAATATGTCAATAATGAGGTATGTTGGAAGGAATTAGGATATTATAGTGGAATATTGGGGGAATATCTTCTTCTATCAAGTGTAAATTAGTTATTAAAACTCTAGCTCAATATAAACCAGATATCGTCTTTCTTCAAGAGACGCACCTTAATGAACAAGAAGCAGCCAAATTAAAAATAAAATGGGTGGGGGAAGTTATTTCTACTTCTGGGAACCATAGAAAATGTGAGGTAGCCATTCTCCTACACAAAGATTTGGAGTATAAGGTTATCAAGATAGAATTAGATCATGCAGCTAGATTTATCCTTCTTCAAATTCAAATAAAAAATATAAAATTTGTCTTATGTAATATATATGCCCCTAATAATTTCTCTATAGAATTTTGGGAGAAAATTAAAATTTAAAATATATCCTTATATCTCCGAGAAATTAATAGTAGGTGGAGATTTTAATGCAACGCTATGTCCAGTATTAGACGGGTTTTCGAATAAAAATAGGTCGCAAGACTTCCGGTTGGACGGCTCTCTAAGATGGTGGCAGGTTTCTTTTGCTCCGCAGAAAAACTTGGATTAGTTAGAATAACTGCCACTATCCCCTGCCATTCGTGTCTCCCTTGACAGACTAAGCTGTCCGGGAACCTCATACGAACAGAAGAAAATCCATCTCTTCTACCCCGGAAGGCACATCAAAGAAACATTTAAGACTTTACCGTGTCAACGGTACTCACCGCATGTACCCGCCATAACCATGCAGTGTGCAGCGGAACCATTGCTGACTAAAATCTCGGACATTTTCACACCCTTATTTGATTCCCTCACTGCTCAATGCTCAAGCCTAAGTGAAGTAATTCGGCAGCAACTGGCCCGGACCCCTGATGGCGGGGCTCGGCGATGTGCTGGGAAAGAGTTGGCGCCAACCCTGGAGCAAGAAGCAGTGAACCCCATCTTGGATGATGGGAGAGCAAGTAGCACGTCAAACTTCACACAGGAGCTGTTAGAGCCTGCAGCTTCTTGTACTACAGTTGCCGGTACTGCTCGAGGAAACAGTGGAATTTGTCCTACGCTGCCTTACTCTGCTGACCCGCTGCAGCTCCATCACTCAGGACATTGCACTAAGCTGACCCCGATATGCCCACCTACCTACAACATAGGCGAAAACAACGCACTTACACGCGCTCATCAATGTCCACAGTGTTTTTTCTCAAGGGGATTACTTTTCCCAGGCCGCCCTGTGTTGTGTGTTAGCTGGCTGCAGTGCTGCTGGTGGAAGCAGAATCGGGTACGGCTTGCTACAGGATTAGTTTGATTAACAATCTGTTATGCACCGGTCAAGGGACACACTGCTTTGGAGTCCCAGTTTGGGGCATGTGGAGTAGTGTAAAGTCAACCAGGTCTTTTTGTCCGGTAACGACTAAGGTTTGACAGATGACCATAGGAGCTGCGATCCAAATTAACTTGAGCTCTGAGGACTACACATCACTGGGATCATGGGCTTGTCTGATCATACTATGTTCCTGCATGACTCTAGATGTCATTGGGTCGCGGCACATTGGAGATCAGCTGCACCCCTGATCGGTTTATTAGTACACATTGCTGTCCGCTATTCTTGGACTCCCTTGGGCTAACTACGAAGCTACAAGTACTTTTATAACTAAAGCTGTCCACAAGCAAAAGAGACTGTTACAAAGAACCCTGTATGATGATAGCTTGAACAGTTGTATCGGACATACAGTGCATCACACAGCAACTAGTGTTGAGCTTAACAGTCTGTTCATATTTCTAGAGTGTGTTGAGGTTTATTTCCTTGTTCTCCATATAGATATTTTTACCACCTGGTTAGTTGTTTTTTTTGCTCTTAGAATTCATATGTTTCATGCAAGTAACACCATTATGCTGCAAATTGTACAGTTTTCATGTAAACCACCATCATAGCAAGGAACCGTTAGGAATTTGTACGCCATGTAATCTCTCTGTTGGGATTTCTAGCCCTGTGTCTCTGGGTAAAGTATTTCTAGCCAGCTAACAGGTCATCCTCAATTCAGACCCCTTAAAGCACTCACTGGTTATATTCGTTGATAGTGATATTACACATAGCCGGTTAGGAAGCATGAATATTTCCCCACCTCCAATATTTATCTGTCTTCAAATTCTAAGAGACAAACCTGACCCCACTGTTTATCTCGCTATTAGTCCGCATGGTATATCCAACACAAAATGCCCAGTGAAGGTATATTGGACCTTGAGATGGTGTGTCTCCACCTGGGCAATATTAAGATATCTCACTTTCATACTTATATATTAGGCATATCGAGTAGAATATAGCTCTGAAGATATTGTGATCCCACGGCCCCTAACAAGAGGTATTTATTAGCTTAACCAATAGAAGCTACAAGCCTGATCGTAGATAGCGACAACACACATATTTAGATGTGATGCATAGAGATTTCCTAACCGTCATTATTTTCTTACACCGCATATCAGATGACAAAAATGCATAGGAGTAGGGAGAACTCGCTAACTAGTGACTTCTTGTGCTAATGATCTGCTTAGTTCTCGATGTGCTAATATTGTTGCTGCCTACTTATTGTTTAGTTGTTTCTTCTCCCCCTAGGGGAGGCGGTGGGTGGGATGGTGAGAAATGTAGAAATACACAATCGAGCATGCCAAGCTCTGCGATTATTTGAGGGGTCAAAACACGCTGCATAAGTAACTTTTAAATCTGTAGCCGCATTATACCCCAGTCAGCGCTTAGAGAACACTGCAAATACCAGTAACTTTAAATGTGAGCAACCTCTCAATAATGTATAGCGATATCACAGATAGTTTATGGGTTTCCACACTCAGGATATCGCAAACTCTTATATACATATGTTAATCCGTAGACATCTCCACTTTTAAATGTGGAAAATTAAATATCAACGGGAGCTCCAATGTATCTTTTACGCTGACCAGGAGAGCTATTAATTTTTTAAATATGTCTGCCAGTATGGTTAATTTATGTAGCCCAAATACATGTGTAGCATCCTGATACGCTATTCCTATACACACTCACTATGTCCCCCCCATTCCTCACCGCTCTACCCCTCCCGCTCTCCTGACCTCCCCTTCCTTGCCTCCTGTCTCTCCTGTTTTATGTCCTAGGTCCTATGTGTGTTTGTCCCCCCCCACCCATTACCAGTCTACCCTTCCCTTTCCCCGGTTTTCCTCTCCCTGCCCCCCCTCTTTGCCCCCCCTGTTTTGTGAAGGTTTGTTTATTTGTTAATAATGTTAAAAACCCCAATGTAATGGTGCAAATCCATATCCATTAGAGCACTGGTTTACCTACTGAAAAATTTAAAAGTTGCATATCTATTACTGTATGAAATCACAGCTGCCTGTATTGTTATATCTGCCTTCTTGGCGCACCCTGCGAGGTGGGCTGGAGAGGCTTCTTGTAACTTTGCACCCTTTATGGGTTATAAATAAAAGTAAAAAAAAAAAAAAATAGGTCGCAATATAATAAAAATGGTAAGTTTTTAAAACAATTTTGTTTTATATTAAAACTGGTAGATATATGGAGGGTCAAAACCCTGATGCACAATTATATTCAAGCAAGTCTAAAGCTCATAGAAACTTTTCTAGAATAGATTTATTCTTAATTTCGGAAATACTTTCTATTCAGAAATTAGAGATTGAGATGGGAGAAATCATATCAGACCATGCGATTATTTCTTTGCTTTTCCCTATACTCAACAAAGATAGTACACAAACACTTGTTTTTTCTTTTCCTCGATACCTATATACCAATCCTAAATTTGTTAATTGGTTAAAATCTATATGGCAGGAGTATTATTCTTATAATGGGAATTATCTTAACCCCTTAACGACCGAGGACGTGCAAGGTACGTCCTCTAAAGGATGTCAGTTAACGACCAAGGACGTACCCTGCACGTCCTCAGTCTGGAAAGCAGCTGGAAGCGATCCTGCTCGCTTCCAGCTGCTTTCCGATTATTGCAGTGATGCCTCGATATCGAGGCATCCTGCAATAACACTTTCTGGCCATCCGATGCAGAGAGAGCCACTCTGTGGCCCTCTCTGCACCGGACATTGATGGCCAGTATCGTTGGTGGGTGGGAGCCGACTTGGGAGGCGGGTGGGCGGCCATCGGTGAGCTCTGTAAGGTGGAGGGGGGCGGGATGGGGGGCGGAGCCTTCGGGGGCGCGCACGGGAGGTGGCGCGCAGGCGCGTGCACGGGGCGGGAGCGGGTGGGAACCGCTACACTACAGAAAAAAAGTTACAAGTAAAGTGTAAAAAAAAATGAAATAAACTTTTTTTTTAAAAAGCATCTAAGGGATCTGGAAGGGGTGGGGGGTTGGTCTTGGGGGGGGGAAGCTACACTACAGAAAAGGGACATTTTTTTTATAAAAAAAGCATATTTTTCACTAAAATGGGTACTGGCAGACAGCTGCCAGTACCCAAGATGGCGCACATTAAGTCAGAGGGGGAGGGTTAGAAAGCTGTTTGTTGGGGGATCAGTGAGGTTGGGGGCTAAGGGGGATCCTACACAGAAGCATATGTAAATATATAAATAAATGCACAAAAAAGCCCAAATTTTTCTTTTATTTTAGTACTGGCAGAGTTTCTGCCAGTACTTAAGATGGCGGGGACATTTGTGGGGTAGGGGAGGGAAGAGAGATGTTTGGGAGGGATCAGGGGGTCTGATGTTTCAGGTGGGAGGCTGATCTCTACACTAAAGCTAAAATTAACCCTGCAAGCTCCCTACAAGCTACCTAATTAACCCCTTCACTGCTAGCCATAATACACGTGTGATGCGCAGCGCCATTTAGCAGCATTCTAATTACCAAAAAGCAACGCCAAAGTCATATATGTCTGCTATTTCTGAACAAAGGGGATCCCAGAGAAGCATTTACAACCATTTGTGTCATAATTGCACAAGCTGTTTGTAAATGATTTCAGTGAGAAACCTAAAATTGTGAAAAATTTAACGTTTTTTTTAATTTGATCGCATTTGGTGGTGAAATGGTGGCATAAAATATACCAAAATGGGCCTAGATCAATACTTGGGGTTGTCTACTACACTACACTAAAGCTAAAAATACCCCAAAAAGCTCCTTACATGCTCCCTAATTAACCCCTTCACTGCTGGGCATAATACACGTGTGGTGCGCAGTGGCATTTAGCGGCCTTCTAATTACCAAAAAGCAATGCCAAAGCCATATATGTCTGCTATTTCTGAACAAAGGGGATCCCAGAGAAGAATTTACAACCTTTTATGCCATAATTGCACAAGCAGTTTGTAAATAATTTCAGTGAGAAACTGAAAGTTTGTGAAAAAATTTGTGAAAAAGTGAACGATTTTTTGTATTTGATCGCATTTGGCGGTGAAATGGTGGCATGAAATATACCAAAATGGGCCTAGATCAATACTTTGGGATGTCTTCTAAAAAAAAATATATGCATGTCAATGGATATTCAGGGATTCCTGAAAGATATTAGTGTTCGAATGTAACTAGCATTAATTTTGAGAAAAAAAAAAAATGGTTTTAAAATAGCAAAGTGCTACTTGTATTTATGGCCCTATAAGTTACAAAAAAGCAAAGAAGATGTAAACATTGGGTATTTCTAAACTCAGGACAAAATTTAGAAACTATTTAGCATGGGTATTTTTTGGTGGTTGTAGATATGTAACAGATTTTGGGGTTCAAAGTTAGAAAAAGTGTGTTTTTTTCCATTTTTCCTCATATTTTATAATTTTTTTTATAGTAAATGATAAGATATGATGAAAATAATGGTATTTTTAGAAAGTCCATTTAATGGCGAGAAAAACGATATATAATATGTGTGGGTACAGTAAATGAGTAAGAGGAAAATTTCAGCTAAACACAAACACCACAGAAATGAAAAAATAGCCTTGGTCCCAAACGGACAGAAAATGGAAAAGTGCTCTGGTCACTAAGGGGTTAATAAACCTGAAATTTTTTGGGAAGCTTTTAAAGCGGTGCTCCGGGGAGAAATACAGGTTTATATTAGTATAAGAAAGAAAAAGAGCAGAGTATGGGAAGCTCACATTGCTAATAAGGTACAGAAAATATTTTATAAACCGTACAGTAACAAACTGGGAAAATATCAAGAAAATAGGAAAGAGAGATCTCTTCCTAAAACAAAAAATCATTAGAGGAAGAAGCAAGAGTAAATCTGCAATTTAGAGGATTTCACGGCTGCTCAGCAAAATATTTAGCTAGACTCACTAAAATTAGAAAGAAGAAAAATCTTATTCCTGCTATTCAAACTAGTAATGGTAGCTCTACGGAGACTAAAGAAATTGCTGAGGTTTTTTTTGCTTATTACCAGCAACTTTATTCCAGAATAGAACCAAATGACCATAATCAAGATATTTTCAGGACTAAGATAAAGACACCTCAATTACATATTGAGGATTTAACTGTAGTTAATGCTCCGATCTCTACACAAGAAATAAGAAAAGCTATAGATAATTTAAAATTGAATAAGGCAGTAGGCCCGGATGGGCTGCCAGCAGAGTTTTATAAATGTTTTGGTGAAAACCTTCTTCCAATATTGGAAAATCTTTTCAATTGCTATTATGGTACGAAGAATCCTATTTCTAGCTATTTTTCAGCAGCAAATATTTCACTCATCTTAAAGAAAGGTAAAAATCCAGAAGATCCGGCCTCATATAGGCCGATCTCAGTGCTAAATACAGATTACAAAATACTAATGGCTATTATTTCCTTAAGACTTTCCTCATGTCTGCACGAAATTATTCATCCAGATCAGACAGGGTTCATGGTAGCTAGAAATTCTGCAAAAAATATTTGTAAACTTATTAACTTCTTGGACTATGCTTGAAACATAGATCAAAATAAGAAGAAGCCTCGCTGGCAAGATGTAGCTATTCTTTCTCTGGACGCAGTCAAAGCATTTGACTCGATTGTATGGGACTATTTATTTAAAGCATTAAAGAACTTCGGGTTTAAAGGAAAGTTTGTCCAATTTATACAAAGATTATATCACAAACCAATATCTTATCTACTTATCAATGGGACTCTATCTCCCAAAATAGTATTACAGAGAGGCACCAGACAAGGGTGCCCTCTGTCTGCCTTGTTTAACATTGCACTCAAGCCCTTAGCAATCGGATTTAGAGATATATTAATAGGGGTGAAGCTTGGCTCCCAGCGTCTTAAAACATTGCTATATGCAGATGATGTGTTGATCTTTCTAGTTAATATCCAGCAGTCAATATCGGTTATCTTGCAAGCTCTCAAAGAATTTAGCTCTTTTTCAGGCTACAAGATTAATCCAGAGAAGAGCGAATTAATGTGCATAAGCAATACTCCTTTAGTATTACCCAATAGCCCGTTCAAAGTGGTAGACACTATTAAATATCTGGGTCTAGTTTTGCACAAAAACCCTAAGCACTGGTACAAGTCCAATTTTGAAGCATTGTTCCAAAAGATTGGATCAGATCTGCAATTGTGGGCAGCGTTTCCACTGTAAATTACGGCAAGGGTTAATTTAATTAAATCAATTCTATTTCCCCGTCTTTTGTACCCTCTCCAGAATCTGCCATTATTTATATTAAATAAAGATCTGAAGAAAATCTATACACAATTTTCGAAATGTATCTGGAATAATAAGAAGCCTCTAATTTCTCTTTCAAGATTAATGCAAAATTTTGAATCGGCCGGACTGGCACTTCCTAATCTTAAATGATATAACTTGGCCGCGATGGTTAAAACGACGATAGATTGGCTTGCTGGAACAAATATAGTATCGTCAGAGGATTTAGAAATAGGTTTAATTATACCGTTTTCTTTAAAGCTGCCTCAAAATATTATATGTCTTATCTCAGTTAAAAACATACGCCTAGATTTAGAGTTTTGTCGGTAAAGACCCGCGTAGCTAACGCAGCTTTTTTTCCCAACGCACCCTTAAAACAACGCTGGTATTTAGAGTTGTCTGAAGGGCTGCGTTAGGCTCCAAAAAGGGTGTGTTGTGCCGAATGTACCGCCACTTCAACCCTCAATACCAGCGTTGCTTACAGTAGCGGTAAGCTGGAAAAACATGCTTGTGCACGATTCCCCCATAGGAAACAATGGGGCAGTTTGGGATGAAAAAAACACCTGCAAAAAAAAGCAGCGTTAAGCTCTCAACACAGCCCCATTGTTTCCTATGGGGAAACACTTTCTAAGTCTGCACCTAACACCCTAACATGAACCCCGAGTCTAAACACCCCTAACCTTACACTTATTAACCCCTAATCTGCCGCCCCCCGCTATCGCTGACACCTGCATTATACTATTAACCCCTAATCTGCCGCTCCGGACAACGCCGCAACCTACATTATACCTATGTACCCCTAATCTGCTGCCCCTAACATCGCCGACCCCTATATTATATTTATTAACCCCTAATCTGCCCCCCCCAACGTCGCCGCTACCTTACCTACACTTATTAACCCCTAATCTGCCGACAAGACCTCGCCGCTACTCTAATAAAGTTATTAACCCCTAAACTGCCGCACTCCTGCGTCGCTGCCACCTAACTTCAAGTATTAACCCCTAATCTGCCGACCGGTCCTCGCCACTACTCTAATAATAAAGAGCTGGTTACTTTTTAATTTAGAATAGGGTAGGGACCTTTATTATTTTGGGGGGCTTTTTTATTTTATTAGGGGGCTTAGAGTAGGTGTAATTAGCCTAATATTCTTGTAATCTATTTTTATTTTTTGTAATTTAGTTTAGTTTATTTAATTGTATGTAATTGTAGGTAATTTATTTAATTAATTTATTGATAGTGTAGTGTTAGGTTTAATTGTAGGTTAGGATTTATTTTACAGGTAATGTTGTAATTATTTTAACTAGGTAGCTATTAAATAGTTAATAACTATTTAATAGCTATTGTACCTAGTTAAAATAAATACAAAGTTGCCTGTAAAATAAATATAAATCCTAAAATAGCTACAATATAATTATTCGTTATATTGTAGCTATATTAGGGTTTATTTTACAGGTAAGTATTTAGTTTTAAATAGGAATACTTTCCCTCATCGCTTCCAGCTGCTTTCCGGTTATTGCAGGATGCCTCAATATCGAGGCATCCTGCAATAACAATTTGTACCCCTCCGGTGCAGAGAGAGCCACTCTGTGGCCCTCTCTACACCGGACATGGATGGCCGCAATCGTTGGTGGGTGGGAGCTGCAGTGGGAGGCGGGTGGGCGGCCATCGATGGCTTCAGAGACACAGAGGGGGGCGGGAGAGTCAGGGGCGCGCACAGACATGCGCGCGTGCATGGGGGATGGGCGGGCGCGTGCACGGGGAGGGAGCTGGTGGGAACCGCTTACACTACAGAAATAATCCTCTATAAGTGGGAGGAAGAGGGGGAATAAATGCCCCCAAAAAGTAATCTAAGGGATCTGGGAGGGGGTGGGGGTAGGGGTTGGTCGTGGGGAAGCTACACTACAGAAAAATGTAAAAAATAAAATAAAAAAGAGAAAAAATATTGTTAACTGGGTACTGGCAGACAGCTGCCAGTACCCAAGATGGCCCCCCCAATAAGGCAGAGGGGGGGGGGGTTAGAGAGCTGTTTTGGGGGGGATCAGGGAGGTTGGGGGCTAAGGGGGGGATCCTACAAAGTAGCATATGTAAATATGCTAAAGATTTAAAAAAAAAAAAAAAAACACTTTTATTTTAGTACTGGCAGACTTTCTGCCAGTACTTAAGATGGCGGGGACAATTGTGGGGTGGGGGAGGGAAGGGAGCTGTTTGGGAGATATCAGGGGGTCTTGATGTGTCAGGTGGGAGGCTGATCTCTACACTAAAGCTAAAATTAACCCTGCAAGCTCCCTACAAACTACCTAATTAACCCCTTGACTGCTAGCCATAATACACGTGTGATGCGCAGCAGCACTTAGCGGCCTTCTAATTACCAAAAAGCAACGCCAAAGTCATATATGTATGCTATTTCTGAACAAAGGGGATCCCAGAGAAGCATTTACAACTATTTGTGCCATAATTGCACATGCTGTTTGTAAATAATTTCAGTGAGAAACCTAAAATTGTGAAAAATTTAGCGTTTTTTTAATTTGATTGCATTTGGCGGTGAAATGGTGGCATGAAATATACCAAAATGGGCCTAGATCAATACTTGGGGTTGTCTACTACACCACACTGAAGCTAAAATTAACCCTAGAAGCTCCCTACATGCTCCCTAATTAACCCCTTCACTGCTGGGCATAATACACGTGTGGTGCGCAGTCGCATTTAGCAGCCTTCTAATTAGTAAAAAGCAAACCCAAGCCATATATGTCTGCTATTTATGAACAAAGGGGATCCCAGAGAAGCATTTACAACCATGTATGCTATAATTGCATAAGTTTTTTGTAAATAATTTCAGTGAGAAACCTAAAGTTTGTGAAAAAAAATGGTGAAAAAGTGAACAATTTTTTTTATTTGATCGCATTTGGCGGTGAAATGGTGGCATGAAATATACCAAAATGGGCCTAGATCAATACTTTGGGATGTCTTCTAAAAAAAAATATATACATGTCAATGGATATTAAGGGATTCCTGAAAGATATCAGTGTTCTAATGTAACTAGCGCTAATTTTGAAAAAAAGAGGTTTGGAAATAGCAAAGTGCTACTTGTATTTATGGCCCTATAACTTGCAAAAAAAGCAAAGAACATGTAAACATTGGGTATTTCTAAACTCAGGACAAAATTTAGAAACTATTTAGCATGGTTTTTTTTTGGTGGTTGTAGATGTATAACAGATTTTGGGGGTTAAAGTTAGAAAAAGTGTGTTTTTTTTCCATTTTTTCCTCATATTTTATAAAATTTTTTATAGTAAATTATAATATATGATGAAAATAATGGTATATTTTGAACGTCCATTTAATGGCGAGAAAAACGGTATATATTATGTGTGGGTACATTAAATGAGTAAGAGGAAAATTACAGCTAAACACAAACACAGCAGAAATGTAAAAATAGCCTTGGTCCCAAACGGACAGAAAATGGAAAAGTGCTGTGGTCATTAAGGGGTTAAAAGGACACTGTACCCAAATTTTTTCTTTTGTAATTCAGAAAGAGCATGCAATTTTAAGCAACTTTCTAATTTACTCATATTATCAATTTTTCTTCGTTCTCTTGCTATCATTATTTGAAAAGAAGACATCTAAGCTTTTTTTTGGTTTCAGTACTCTGGACAGCACTTTTTTATTGGTGGATGGATTTATCCACCAATCAGCAAGGACAACCCAGGTTGTTCACCAAAAATGGGCCAGCATCTAAACTTACATTCTTGCATTTCAAATAAAGATACCAAGAGAATGAAGAAAATTTGATAATAGGAATAAATTAGAAAGTTGCTTAAAATTTCATGCTCAATCTGAATCACGAAAGAAAATTTTTAGGTACAGTGTCCCTTTAATAAGATTTAATTTATTTAGTTAGATTAAAATTATATTTAACTTAGGGGGGTGTTAGGGTTAGACTTAGCTTTAGGGGTTAATACATTTATTAGAGTAGCGGCGAGGTCCAGTCGGCAGATTAGGGGTTAATACTTTAAGTTAGGTGGCGGCGACGTTGGGGGGGGCAGATTAGGGGTTAATACTATTTATTATAGGGAGTGCGGCGGTTTAGGGGTTAATAACTTTATTATAGTGGTGGCGCGGTCCGGTCGGCAGATTAGGGGTTAATAAATATTATATAGGTGTTGGCGATGTTAGGGGCAGCAGATTAGGGGTTCATAGGGATAATGTAGGTGGCGGCGGTGTGCAGTCGGCAGATTAGGGGTTAAAAAAATGTATTATAGTGGCGGGACCTCGGTTTAGGAGTACATAGGTAGTTTATGGGTTTTAGTGTACTTTAGAGCACTGTAGTTAAGAGCTTTATAAATCGGCGTTAGCCCATAAAGCTCTTAACTACTGACTTTTTTTGCAGCTGGAGTCTTGTCGGTAGAGGGTCTACCGCTCACTTCAGCCAAGACTCTAAATACCAGCGTTAGGAAGATCCCATTGAAAAGATAGGATACGCAATTGGCGTAAGGGGATCTGCGGTATGGAAAAGTAGCGGCTTGAATGTGAGCGTTAGACCCTTTCCTGCCTGACTCTAAATACCAGCGGGCGGCCAAAAGCAGCGTTAGGACCCCTTAATGCTGCTTTTGACGGCTAACGCAGAACTCTAAATCTAGGTGATAGTTTTAGCTTGGCAGAAATTCTGTGCAAGTCTAGATATAGATTTTACATTTTCTGAGATTTTACTGATTACAAGTAACCCAGGCTTTTTACCAGGATTATATCAGAAAGTATTCAAAGATTGGAGTCAAAAAGGCTTATATTTTGTAAAACAGCTACTAGATGCAAACCATCAAATGCTTACGGCTGAAATTATCTTTAATAAATATGAGTTACCTAGGTCTAACTTATTTGCTTACTTTCAAATTCGACATTTTATATCATCACAAAAACAGAATTTATGCTTACCTGATAAATTACTTTCTCCAACGGTGTGTCCGGTCCACGGCGTCATCCATTACTTGTGGGAAATATTCTCCCCCACAGGGAAAGGCAAGGAGAGCACACAGCAAGAGCTGTCCATATAGCTCCCCCTCTGGCTCCGCCCCCCAGTCATTCGACCGACGGTTAGGAGAAAAAGGAGAAACTATAGGGTGCCGTGGTGACTGTAGTGTATAAAGAAAAAAATTTCAACCTGATTAAAAAACCAGGGCGGGCCGTGGACCGGACACACCGTTGGAGAAAGTAATTTATCAGGTAAGCATAAATTCTGTTTTCTCCAACATTGGTGTGTCCGGTCCACGGCGTCATCCATTACTTGTGGGAACCAATACCAAAGCTTTAGGACACGGATGAAGGGAGGGAGCAAATCAGGTTACCTAAACGGAAGGCACCACGGCTTGCAAAACCTTTCTCCCAAAAATAGCCTCCGAAGAAGCAAAAGTATCAAATTTGTAGAATTTGGCAAAAGTGTGCAGAGAAGACCAAGTCGCTGCCTTACATATCTGGTCAACAGAAGCCTCGTTCTTGTAGGCCCATGTGGAAGCCACAGCCCTAGTAGAGTGAGCTGTGATACGGTCAGGAGGCTGCCGTCCGGCAGTCTCATAAGCCAAGCTGATAATGCTTTTCAGCCAGAAAGAGAGAGAGGTAGCAGTAGCTTTTTGACCTCTCCTCTTACCTGAGTAAACGACAAACAAAGATGAGGTTTGTCTAAAATCTTTTGTTGCTTCTAAATAGAACTTTAAAGCACGAACAACATCTAAATTGTGTAATAAACGTTCCTTCTTTGAAACTGGATTCGGACACAAAGAAGGAACAACTATTTCCTGGTTGATGTTCTTGTTGGAAACAACTTTTGGAAGAAAACCAGGCTTAGTACGCAAAACAACCTTATCTGAATGAAAAACCAGATATGGTGGATTACACTGCAAAGCAGATAATTCAGAAACTCTTCTAGCAGAAGAAATAGCAACCAAAAACAGAACTTTCCAAGATAACTTAATATCTATGGAATGTAAAGGTTCAAACGGAACCCCTTGAAGAACTGAAAGAACTAAATTTAGACTCCAAGGAGGAGTCATGGGTCTGTAAACAGGCTTGATTCTAACCAAAGCCTGAACAAAAGCTTGTACATCTGGCAAAGCTGCCAGTCATTTGTGCAACAAGACGGATAATGCAGAAATCTGTCCTTTTAGAGAACTAGCTGACAACCCTTTATCCAAACCTTCTTGGAGAAAGGAGAGAATCTTTGGAATTTTAATCTTACTCCAGGAGAATCCTTTGGATTCACACCAACAGATATATCTTTTCCATATTTTATGGTAAATCTTTCTAGTCACAGGTTTTCTGGCTTGGACCAGAGTATCTATCACAGAATTTGAAAACCCACGCTTGGATAAAATCAAGCGTTCAATTTCCAAGCAGTCAGCTGCAGAGAAACTAGATTTGGATGTTCGAATGGACCTTGTACTAGAAGATCCTGTCTCAAAGGTAGCTTCCATGGTGGAGCCGATGACATATTCACCAGGTCTGCATACCAAGTCCTGCGTGGCCACGCAGGAGCTATCAGAATCACCGAGGCCTTCTCCTGTTTGATCCTGGCTATGAGCCTGGGAAGGAGAGGAAACGGTGGAAACACATATGCTAGGTTGAACGACCAAGGCGCCACTAATGCATCCACTAGAGTTGCCTTGGTATCCCTGGATCTGGACCCGTAGCAAGGTATCTTGAAGTTCTGACGGGACGCCATTAGATCCATGTCTGGAATGCCCCATAATTGGGTTAACTGAGCAAAGACCTCCGGATGGAGTTCCCACTCCCCCGGATGGAAAGTCTGACGACTTAAATAGTCCGCCTCCCAGTTGTCTACTCCTGGGATGTGAATAGCAGATAGATGGCAGGAGTGATTCTCTGCCCATTGGATTATCTTGGTTACTTCCTTCATCGCTAGGGAACTCTTTGTTCCCCCCTGATGATTGATGTACGCAACAGTCGTTATGTTGTCCGACTGAAATCTTATGAACCTGGCTTCCGCTAGCTGAGGCCAAGCCAGGAGCGCATTGAATATAGCTCTTAGTTCCAAAATGTTTATCGGGAGAAGCGACTCTTCCCGCGACCATAGGCCCTGAGCTTTCAGGGAGTCCCAGACCGCGCCCCACCCCAAGAGGCTGGCGTCGGTCGTGACGATGACCCACTCCGGTCTGCGGAAACTCATTCCCTGAGACAGGTGATCCTGGGTCAACCACTAGAGAAGTGAGTCCCTGGTTACCTGATCTACTTGAATTTGGGGAGACAAGTCTGTATAGTCCCCATTCCACTGATTGAGCATGCATAGCTGTAATGGTCTTAGATGAATTCGAGCAAAAGGAACCACGTCCATTGCTGCGACCATTAGTCCTATTACTTCCATGCATTGAGCTATGGAGGGTTGAGGAATAGAATGAAGAACTCGACAAGCTTTTAGAAGCTTTGCCTTTCTGACTTCTGTGAGAAAGATCTTCATTTCCACAGAATCTATTATTGTTCCCAGAAAAGGAACCCTTGTGGACGGTGACAGTGAACTTTTTTCTATGTTCACCTTCCACCCGTGATATCTGAGAAAGGCCAACACAATGTCTGTATGAGCCCTCGCTTTGGAAAGGGACGACGCTTGGATTAGGATGTCGTCTAGATAAGGTGCTACAGCGATGCCCCTCGGCCTTAGGACCGCTGGAAGGGACCCTAGCACCTTTGTGAAAATTCTGGGAGCGGTGGCTAAACCGAATGGAAGAGCCACAAACTGGTAATGTTTGTCCAGAAAGGCGAACCTCAGGAACTGATGATGAGATTTGTGGATTGGGATATGCAGATACGCATCCTTTAGATCCACGGTAGTCAAAAATTGACCCTGTTGGATTGTCGGTAAGATTGTCCGAATGGTTTCCATCTTGAAGGATGGAACTCTGAGGAACTTGTTTAATATCTTTAAATCCAGAATTGGCCTGAAAGTTCCCTCTTTTTTGGGAACCACAAACAGGTTTGAGTAAAAACCTAGACCTTGTTCCCCGGAGGGGACTGGGTTTATCACTCCCATCTTTGATAGGTCTCTTACACAATGTAAGAATGCCTGTTTCTTTATCTGGTCTGAAGATAAGCGAGACAGGTGGAACCTTCCCTTTGGAGGAAGTCCCTTGAATTCTAACAGGTATCCCTTGGAAACTCTCTCTAGTGCCCAGGGATCCAGAACATCTCTTGCCCAAGCCTGAGCGAAGAGAGATAGTCTGCCCCCTACCAGATCCGGTCCCGGATCGGGGGCTACCCCTTCATGCTGTCTTGTAGCAGCAGCAGGTTTCTTGGTTTGTTTACCCTTGTTCCAGCCTTGCATGGACTTCCAAGCGGGTTTGGGCTGGGCCGCGTTACCTTCTTGTCTAGCGGCAGTGGAGTTATTAGCCGGTCCGTTCCTGAAATTGCGAAAGGAACGAAAATTAGACTTGTTCTTAGCCTTAAAAGGCCTATCATCCTGTGGGAGGGCATGGCCCTTACCCCCAGTGATGTCTGAAAAAATTTCCTGCAATTCCGGCCCAAAAAGGGTCTTACCCTTGAAAGGAATATTCAGTAACTTAGTCTTGGACGACACATCTGCCGACCAGGATTTTAGCCAAAGCGCCCTCCGCGCTACTATAGCAAAACCTGAGTTTTTCGGCGCCAATTTCGTTATTTGAAAGGCGGCATCCAATATAAAGGAATTAGCTAACTTTAATGCGTGAATTCTGTCCATGACTTCTTCATAGGAAGTCTCTTTCTGGAGCGACCTTTCTAGTTCTTCGAACCAAAAGGACGCCGCTGAAGTGACAGTAATAACACACGTAGCTGGTTGAAGGATGAACCCTTGCTGAACAAAAATCTTTTTAAGCAATCCTTCCAATTTTTTATCCATAGGATCTTTGAAAGCGCAGCTGTCCTCTATAGGAATAGTTGTGCGCTTCGCTAGTGTTGAAACAGCTCCCTCAACCTTCGGGACCGTTTGCCATGCGTCCCTTCTAGGGTCTACTATGGGAAACATTTTCTTAAATATAGGAGGTGGGGCAAAGGGTACACCTGGCTTCTCCCACTCCTTTTCCACTATGTTCGCTACCCTCTTAGGTATTGGAAAAGCGTCGTCGTGCACTGGGACCTCTAAAAATGTGTCCAATTTGCACAACTTCTCTGGTACTACCATGGAATTACAGTCATCCAGAGTAGCTAATACCTCCTTAAGCAAAGCGCGGAGATGTTCTAGTTTAAACTTAAATGCCACTAGATCAGGTTCTGCCTGTTGAGAAATTTTTCCTGAATCTGAAATTTCACCCTCAGACAGCCCTTCCCTTACAGCCAATTCCGATTGATGCAAGGGTAAAATAGATAAGGCATCGTCAGCGTCTGATTGTTCATCCTTTTTATCTGTATTTAAAACTGAACAATCACGCTTTCTCTGAAAAGCTGGCAGTTTGGATAAAAGATTTGCTATAGAATTATCCACTACTACTGATAATTGTTGCATAGAAATAAGCACTGGCGCGCTAGGTGTCGCCTGCGCGGGCAAAGCTGGTGTAGACACAGAAGGAGAGGATGTAGAGCTATCCCCACTACCTTCATTAGATAAATCATCTTGGGCAACATTATGAAAAATAACAGCTGTCCTGATTTTGTTTGGACGCTATGGTGCAATTATCACAAACACTCGAAGGGGGAACCACATTTGTCTCTATACACACAGAACATAGGTTATCTGATGGAACAGACATGTTAAACAGATTTAGGCAGGCAAACAATGCAATAAAAACGATTTTAAACAAAAACGTTACTGTCTCTTTAAATAATAAAATGACACATTTATTTCTTAATGTTCAAAAAACTATGAAGGCAATATCCGATTTTTCTGAAATTTGGACCCCAGTGTCTTAATGCTTAGAAAGTATTGCACAGCAAATATGGAAACTCTAGCTCTTAAAACAAGCAAACCGGAGCTAATTGTTGGATTTAACCGTTTTTATACACTACAATCCCTGCTACAGCCTTGTTGCAGCTTTTTACCTTCCTTAGGGGTCACCATTCACAGAAAAAAGCCTTTTGGAGTCACTTTCTGAGCCACAGGACCCTATCTGCATGCACTGCCTTGTAAATCAAGTGTGCAGCTGAAGCACCAAAATGAGGCTTCCTCCCTCAGTACACTAGAGTGAAGGGGCCTTCCTGACTAGATTTAGGTGTCTAAAACAAGCCAGATCAATAAAAAACGTTCCCCAGTGTATGTGAGCTTATAAAATATTTCAAATGGTATCATATTGTAATAAAAACCAATCGATTTTGCCCCTAACAGTGTCTACTAGCATAAAAAACAAAAAGGGGAAGCCTGTTATCTTTTTTGCTGAGGTGAAAGAAAAATGGCTTACCTTTTCCCCTGAGGGGAAATATGACTGTCATCTAGCATTAGCCTGTGTTGTTAGAAGGAGACCAGTCATACCTGAAGCAGATGAGTCTGCAAACTGTTACCCCCAACTGAAGTTCTCTTGTTTCAACAGTCCTGCGTGATAACAGTAATGGATTTTAGTTACTGTCTGCTAAAATCATAGCCCTCTTAAACAGAAATCTTCATCACTTTTCTGTTATAGAGTAAATAGTACAAGCCAGCACTATTTTAAAATAACAAACTCTTGATAGAAGAATAAAAAACTACAACTAACACCACAAACTCCTCGCCATCCCCGTGGTAGATGCTACTTGTTCAGAGCGGCAAGGAGAATGACTGGGGGGCGGAGCCAGAGGGGGAGCTATATGGACAGCTCTTGCTGTATGCTCTCCTTGCCTTTCCCTGTGGGGGAGAATATTTCCCACAAGTAATGGATGATGCCGTGGACCGGACACACCAATGTTGGAGAAATTGGCATTTTCCTCCCCCAATCGCATGGTCTGATATCAGGCTTTGTATACAAAAATTTACATCAGGGGATTCCTCGATCTCGCTGATATACGATATTATGTTGACTAAACAAAGCCTGCTCTATTTGGATAATATCTGTATTTACTGGCTACCAGCAATCCCCTAAGTAGATCATAAAAGAATTAAACTGAGTTTTGACTCACTTTGTAAGTGCAAAGTATCTATGGGTTGGAAGGAATCACATAAAACGGATCAATAATTTTAATTTATCTCCATTTAAAATTTAAAGGTTTCATAAAACATCGTCCAGTGTCTGTCCCCGCTGTTCAAATGATAAAGCAGATACACTCCATGTGTTCTGGACATGCCCTAAAGTCAGACAATTATGGCTGAATATTTTTTGGTTTAATAAACAGTATAAAACGACGATAGGGCTGTCATCAGAGGATGTTATTTTCTTAATCTCGCCACAAGATTTTATTAATATTTAAATAAATAGTTTAAATACCATCATCCTTGCAGTTAGATATTGTATACTTAAAAATTGGAAGGCTAGTCGGGCGCCGGGGGTATCTATGGTTCTTAAAAATATTCAAGATCAAATATTGTTTGAAATATATCACCTCCAAGATGCCTCAGAGAAAAGGATTAAGAATTTCTTATGGGGATGGACACCAGTTATCCTAACTTACCCAAGATCACTCCAGAAACGGATTCTTTCTCCATTCTTGTCATCTGTTAGCTTTGCGGAATTGACCTTATTTAATGTTTTCCCGCAGGCATGGAATGATAATTTTGGAGTGGTCCATTGAGGGGAGATGCGGGGGGGGGGGGGGGGGGGGGGAAGAGAAGTGAGAGATTTATCTATTTTTTTATTCCCCCCCCCCCCCTTTTTTTTTCTTCCCCCCTCTTTAATGTAAACCAAAATATATATGACTTTGAATCTTGATACAGAACCACACATTAAAAGTATATGGTATAGACGAAGATTGGGAGCTGTGTCTCCGCTGAATCATATTGTAATTTTGGAACCAGTGACTTCACAAATATATGTCTGTATTAGCTATGTTCGCTTTAAATGTTTCCCACTACTTTTTTTTTTTTCTTTGTTGATGATGTAAACCAAAATATATGATTTCAATTATTATAGTATAACCTTATATCAAGGTATAAGGTACAGGTGAAGATTGGGAGCTGTGACTGTTGAATTTATTGTTATTACGGAAGCTGCATCTTCACAAACTCTTGGCTGCATGTTTTCATGTTTATTTTTTTTATTTTTAGGTGTCTTGTTATGTGTAAGAAAAGGAAAATAAAGAGATTTAGAAAGACTTCCCTAAGTGTCATAATTTGCATAATGTTGTCAGGGTACAGGTGAATGAATATATATATATATATATATATATATATATATATATATATATATATATATATATATTTATTAAGACAAAGGAAGTTGTTTATGTATGAAGCCATATTGGTATCAGATATTATTGGAAAAGGGTTGCAGTTCTAATGTCAGGATTTGACTCAAAACCCCCATGATTTGAATACACATCTAAAGGCTCAAATACAGACAGGATGTCCCAAGAAATTTCAAAAGGCAACATTTGCTCCCTAGCTGGAGGTGAAAAACTTCAAGGAAAAGCAATTTGTTTAAAAAGGAACTGGTAATTAGCACAGGCTTGTAAAATGACTGTTTATTTAACTATATACATAGTTTTATGGTTTGAGATAGTACAAGGACCATTGAACCATTTCAAAGATACCCCTTAGTTATTTGGAGTCAATAATCTTTGTGACTTGAAAAGAAACATCTGCTAGCAGAGACACATGTTTTAAATTGTACTCTTGGAACCATTGTTAAAAGGCAACATCAAAATAAATACATTGTGCAAAAGGACTTGGTATGCCGATCTGGTGGACATGTCATCTCTGCCTCCGTGGAAGCTTCCATTGAGGCAGGACCTTCTCATTCAGGGACCCTTCCATCATCCAAATCTAATTTCTATGCAGCTGACTGCTTGGAGACTGAACGCTTGATTTTATCTAAGCAAGGGTTCTCTGATTCAGTCATTGATACCTTGATTCAGGCATGCAAGCCTGTTACTTGAAAAATTTACCATAAGAAATGGCGTAAAACATAATTTATATAAGAACTTACGGTTTACCTGATAAATTCATTTCTTTCATATTAGCAAGAGTCCATGAGCTAGTGACGTATGGGATATACATTCCTACCAGGAGGGGCAAAGTTTCCCAAACCTTAAAATGCCTATAAATACACCCCTCATCACACCCACAATTCAGTTTAACGAATAGCCAAGAAGTGGGGTGATAAGAAAGGAGCAAAAGCATCAAAAAAATAAGGAATTGGAATAATTGTGCTTTATACAAAAAAATCATAACCACCACAAAAAAGGGTGGGCCTCATGGACTCTTGCTAATATGAAAGAAATTAATTTATCAGGTAAGTTCTTACATAAATTATCTTTTCTTTCATGTAATTAGCAAGAGTCCATGAGCTAGTGACGTATGGGATAATAAATACCCAAGATGTGGAACTTCCACACAAGAGTCACTAGAGAGGGAGGGATAAAAATAAAGACAGCCAATTCCGCTGAAAAATGAATTCACTACCCAAATCAAAAAAGTTTCAATTTTTATAATGAAAAAAAATGAAATTATAAGCAGAAGAATCAAACAGACAGCTGCCTGAAGTACCATTCTACCAAAACTGCTTCTAAAGAAGAGAAAACATCAAAATGGTAGAACATAGTAAAAGTATGCAAAGAAGACCAAGTAATTGCTTTGCAGATCTGATCAACAGAAGCTTCATTCTTTAAAAAGGAAGAAGTAGAAACTTACCTAGTAGAATGAGCCGTAACCCTCCGAGGCGGGAATCCACCCAACTCCAAATAAGCATGATGAATCAAAAGTTTAAGCAAGATGCCAAATAAATGGCAGAAGCTTTTTGACCTTCCTAAAACCAGAAAAGATAAAAAATAGACTAGAAGTCTATCTGAAATCTGAATAGCTTCAACATAGAAAGTAAGAATCTCACCAAAGAAGTCTTAGGAAAAGAATAATTCCTCCCTAATGTTTGTTAGAATTTACAACTTTAGGTAAGAATTGAAATGAGGACAGCAAAAACCACCTTTTCCTGATGAAAAAAATCAGAAAAAAGAGATTCACAAGAAAGAACAGATAATTCAAAAGCTGTTCTAGCTGAAGAGATGTCCAAAAAGAACAATACTTTCCATGAAAGTAATTAATGTCCAGAGCAAGCATATGCTCAACTAGAAGAGCCTGAAAAACCTTCAGAACCCAGTTAAGACTCCAAGGAGGAGAAATTGGCTTAATGACAGGTTTGATACGAATCAAAACCTGAAAAAAATGATGAATATCAGGAAGTAACACTGCCCTATCCTGATGAAAAATCAGAAAAAGATATTCACAAAAAAGAGCAGATAACTCAAAAATTCTTCTAGCAGAAGAAATAACCAAAAGGAACAATACTTTTCCAAGAAAGTAATTTAATGTTCAGAAAATGCATAGTTTCAAAACGGAGGAGCCTGTAAAGCCCTCAGCACCAAATTGAGACTCCAAAGAGGAGAGATTGAATTAATGACAGGCTTGATACGGACCAAAGCCTGAACAAAACAATGAATATCAGGATGATTAGCAATCTTTCTGTGAAAAAAGAACAGAAAGAGTAGAGATTTGTCCTAACAAGAACTGCAGACAAAACCTTATCCAAACCATCCTGAAAAAAATAATAAAATTCTATGAATTTTAAAAGAATGCAAAGAAAAGTAGGTCTTCCAGACTCAATAATAAATCTTTCTAGAGACAGATTTACGAGCCTAAAACCAAGCGTTCAATCTCTATCCCTTCAAATTGAATGATTTGAGATCCTGATAGAAAAAATGGGCCTTGAGAAAGAAGGTCTGGTTTAAACTGAAGTGTCCAAGGTTGGCAACTGGCCATCCGAATGAAATCCGCATACCAAAACCTGAGAGACCATGCTGGAGCCACCAGCATAACAAACAAATACTCCATAAGAATTTTGGAAATCACTTTGGAAGAAGAACTAGAGGCGGAAAGAAATAGGCAAAAAGATAATTTCCAAAGAAATGTCAATGCATACACTACTTCCGCCTGAGGATCCCCGGACCTGAATAGGCCCCTGGGAAGTTCTTTATTCAGATGAGATGCCAACAGATCTATTTCTAGAAAAGCTCACATCTGAAAAATTTAAAAACATATCTGGGTATGAGAGACCATTCTCCCGGATGTAAAGCTTGATTAACAGAGATAATCCGCTTCCCAAATATCTATACCTGGGAAAAAAAACCACAGAATTTAGATAGGAGCTGGATTTAGCCTAAGCTAATATACGAGACACTTCTGTCACAGCCTAAGGACTGATAGTCCTACCCTGGTGATGATTGACATACACCATAGTTGTGATATTGTCTGAAAAACAATAAACGTCTCTTCCTCAAAAAGAAACTAACTGAAAAACTCTGAGAAAACACAGAGTTCTAAAATATCAAATGGTAATCTCGCCTCCTGAGATTTCCAAACCCCTTGTGCTGACAGAGATCCTCAGACAGCCTCCCAACCAAAAAGACTCACATCTGTAGAGATCATGGTCCAGGTTGAAAGAAACGAAGAGACCTGTAGAACTAAATGATGGTGATCTTAACCACCAAATCAAGAGAGATAAATATTAGGATTTGAAGATTTAAAATGCGAAATCCTAGAATCCCTGCAACATAATTCAGCATAAAAGACTGGAAAGGTTCTTTCTATTGAAAATGAGCAAAGGGAATTGAATCCAATGCTGTGGCCATAAGACCTAAAACTTCTATGCATATATAGCAACTGAAGGAAATAATAGAGACTAAAGGTACCGACAGAAAAAATTTCCAATTAAAAACATGTTACTTGGGAAAGATTTCAGGAATTCATTCCATAATAAGAACAACCAAACTAGTATAAGCTTAAAGTTTTTAGTCTTAGAACTCAATCTTGAAGCCCAGAGTAACAGTTAAGAATTGAATCCAATTATAAAACAAATAATTGATTATCTTAGAACAAAAGAAATATGGATTTTCAGAAATCACAAAATTCTTCTAGCTCAAACAGCTAAAGACATAGATTAAACCTCATTTGCGAAAATATTCAATAAAATGAAGACACAAATGAAATTATTAGCATGATAGTCCAGTTAAAGGACCAGACAATACAGTGGTCTTGCATAATCAATAAATGCAAAACAACAAGACAAATGCAACAGCACCTAGTCTAGTAAATTTTGTCCCTTTAACAATGCTAAAATAAATCATAATCTGATACTTGAACTTAAAGTAAACAGAAAAAATGAAGCAATTGCAACATCCAAATAAATCACAGGTCCAAGAAAAGTACCTGAAACTAAATAATTTTCCATAAATAAGATACAACCATCTAAAGGAAAATAAATACTATTTTGCTATAGAAACAATAGCATAATTAGTAGGAGTAGAGATAGCCCCAATAAATTTGAGAACCCTCCAAATTGAATTAAACTGCCGGCAAAGAGTATAGTTTAAAACCTTTGAAGAAGGAATAAAAGAAAATTCTCAGCCTATTCCATTCCCTAGTATAAGGAATTGGAAAAAAACCTCTGAAAACACAGAAGAATAAATAAGCAGAAATAGTGTTAGCTAGTCTTGAAAAAGAACTAGTTACCTTAATGTCCAAAATAATCAACACCTTTTCAACAAAGAACAAATGTACTTTAATAAAAAAGTAGATTTGTTAGTGTCAATATCTGATGAAGAAAATTCTGAATGAGAAAAAACATCATCAGAGAAGGATAACTCATTTGGTGATTTGAAACTTCAATAATTAAAAAAGAAGTTTGAAAAAGACCTAAAAATTTTATTAGAAGGCACAAAGTCAGACAAAGCCTTTAAAATAGAATCAGAAAAATATTTCTTAAAAATCTTCTAAATATTTCTAGTACATAAGATGTAAAAAGAATGGCAATATATAAAGCATAAATACTAATGGATTCTGCATGTAAAAGTTTATCATGATAACCCATTACAAACCATAGCTAAAGATAAACATTCATAACATTTAAAATAAATAAACTTAGCTTTGGTAGGACTGAACTCAGTCAAGCGTTTTTCCAGAAGTAGCTTCTGATCCAGGGTCAATCTGAGACATCTTGCAATATGTAATAGAAAAAACAACATATAAAGCAAAATCTATCAAATTCCTTAAATGACAGTTTCAGGAATGGGAAAAAATGCCAATGAACAAGCTTCTAGCAACCAGAAGCAAATAAACAATGAGACTTAAATAATGTGGAGACAATAATGACGCCCATATTTTTTAGCGCCAAAAAAGACGCCCACATTATTAGGCGCCTAAATGCTTTTGGCGCCAAGAATGACGCCACATCCGGCGACGCCGACATTTTTGGCGCAAAACGTCAAAAAAATGACGCAATCACAAACAACTTCCGGCGACAAGTATGACGCCGGAAATGACAAAGAAAATTTTTTGCGCCAAAAAAATCAGCGCCAAGAATGACGCAATAAAATGAAGCATTTTCAGCCCCCGCAGGAAAAAAAGTCAATTTTTAAAGGTAAGAAAAAAAATTAATTATTCATATGCATTATCCCAAATAATGAAACTGACTGTCTGAAATAAGGAATATTGATCATCCTGAATCAAGGCAAATAAATGTTTTAACACATCTATTTAGAACTTTATATAAAAGTGCCCAACCATAGCTTAGAGTGTCACAAAAAAACAGAATTTATGCTTACCTGATAAATTACTTTCTCCAACGGTGTGTCCGGTCCACGGCGTCATCCATAACTTGTGGGAATATTCTCTTCCCCAACAGGAAATGGCAAAGAGCACAGCAAAAGCTGTCCATATAGTCCCTCCTAGGCTCCGCCCACCCCAGTCATTCGACCGACGGACAGGAGAAAAAAACTGGAGAAACTATAGGGTGCCGTGGTGACTGTAGTTAAAGAAAGAAATTCATCAAACCTGATTAAAAAACCAGGGCGGGCCGTGGACCGGACACACCGTTGGAGAAAGCAATTTATCAGGTAAGCATAAATTCTGTTTTCTCCAACATTGGTGTGTCCGGTCCACGGCGTCATCCATAACTTGTGGGAACCAATACCAAAGCTTTAGGACACGGATGAAGGGAGGGAGCCAATCAGGTTGCCTAAACGGAAGGCACCACGGCTTGCAAAACCTCTCTCCCAAAAATAGCCTCCGAAGAAGCAAAAGTATCAAATTTGTAGAATTTGGCAAAAGTGTGCAGGGAAGACCAAGTCGCTGCCTTACATATCTGATCGACAGAAGCCTCGTTCTTGAAGGCCCATGTGGAAGCCACAGCCCTAGTAGAGTGAGCTGTGATGCGTTCAGGAGGCTGCCGTCCGGCAGTCTCGTAAGCCAATCGGATGATGCTTTTCAGCCAAAAGGAAAGAGAGGTAGCAGTAGCTTTTTGACCTCTCCTCTTGCCAGAATAAACGACAAACAGAGAAGACGTTTGTCTGAAATCCTTTGTTGCTTCTAAATAGAACTTTAAAGCACGAACTACATCTAAATTGTGTAACAAACGTTCCTTCTTTGAAACTGGATTCGGACACAAAGAAGGCACAACTATTTCCTGGTTAATATTCTTGTTGGAAACAACCTTTGGAAGAAAACCAGGTTTAGTACGCAAAACAACCTTATCTGAATGAAACACCAGATAGGGCGGATTACACTGCAAAGCAGATAACTCAGAAACTCTTCTAGCAGAAGAAATAGCAACCAAAAACAGAACTTTCCAAGATAACATCTTGATATCTATGGAATGTAGAGGTTCAAACGGAACCCCTTGAAGAACTGAAAGAACTAAATTCAGACTCCAAGGAGGAGTCAAAGGCCTGAAAACAGGCTTGATCCTGACCAAAGCCTGAACAAAAACTTGAACATCAGGCACAGCTGCCAGTCGTTTGTGTAATAAGACAGATAAAGCAGAAATCTGTCCCTTTAGAGAACTCGCTGATAATCCCTTATCCAAACCTTCTTGGAGAAAGGAAAGGATCCTAGGAATTTTGATCTTACTCCATGAGAATCCCTTGGATTCACACCAACAGATATATCTTTTCCATATTTTATGGTAAATCTTCCTAGTTACAGGTTTTCTGGCTTGTATCAGAGTATCTATTACAGAATCCGAAAACCCACGCTTAGATAAAATCAAGTGTTCAATTTCCAAGCCGTTAGCTGAAGGGAAACTAGATTTGGATGTTCGAATGGACCTTGTACTAGAAGATCCTGTCTCAAAGGTAGCTTCCATGGTGGAGCCGATGACATATTCACCAGGTCTGCATACCAAGTCCTGCGTGGCCACGCAGGAGCTATCAAGATCACCGAGGCCCTCTCCTGCTTGATCCTGGCTACCAGCCTGGGAATGAGAGGAAACGGTGGAAATACATAAGCTAGGTTGAAGGTCCAAGGCGCTACTAATGCATCCACATCACCGGATGGAATGTCTGACGACTCAGATAATCCGCCTCCTAGTTTTCCACTCCTGGGATGTGGATCGCAGATAGGTGGCAGGAGTGATCCTCCGCCCATTTTATGATTTTGGTCACTTCTCTCATCGCCAGCGAACTTCTTGTTCCCCCCTGATGATTGATGTAAGCAACAGTCGTCATGTTGTCTGATTGGAATCTTATGAATCTGGCCTTTGCTAGTTGAGGCCAAGCCCTGAGAGCATTGAATATTGCTCTCAGTTCCAGAATGTTTATCGGGAGAAGAGACTCTTCCCGAGACCATAGCCCCTGAGCTTTCAGGGAGTTCCAGACCGCGCCCCAGCCCACTAGACTGGCGTCTGTCGTGACGATGACCCACTCTGGTCTGCGGAAGCTCATTCCCTGAGACAGGTGGTCCTGGGTTAGCCACCAACTGAGTGAGTCTCTGGTCTTCTGATCTATTTGAATCACTGGAGACAAGTCTGTATAGTCCCCATTCCACTGTTTCAGCATGCACAGTTGTAATGGTCTTAGATGAATTCGCGCAAAAGGAACTATGTCCATTGCTGCAACCATCAACCCTACTACTTCCATGCACTGAGCTATGGAAGGACGTGGAACAGAATGAAGAACTTGACAAGCGTTTAGAAGTTTTGACTTTCTGACATCTGTCAGGAAAATCTTCATTTCTAAAGAATCTATTATAGTTCCCAAGAAAGGAACTCTTGTCGACGGAGACAGGGAACTTTTTTCTATGTTCAACTTCCATCCGTGAGATCTGAGAAAGGCCAGAACGATGTCTGTGTGAGCCTTTGCCTTTGAAAGAGACGACGCTTGTATCAGAATGTCGTCCAAGTAAGGTGCCACTGCAATGCCCCTTGGTCTTAGAACCGCTAGAAGGGACCCGAGTACCTTTGTGAAAATCCTTGGAGCAGTGGCTAGCCCGAATGGGAGAGCCACAAACTGGTAATATTTGTCCAGAAAGGCGAACCTTAGGAACTGATGATGATCTTTGTGGATAGGAATATGTAGATACGCATACGCATCCTTTAGATCCACGGTAGTCATAAATTGACCCTCCTGGATTGTAGGTAAAATCGTTCGAATGGTTTCCATTTTGAACGATGGCACTCTGAGAAATTTGTTTAGGATCTTTAAATCCAGGATTGGTCTGAAAGTTCCCTCCTTTTTGGGAACTACAAACAGGTTTGAGTAAAACCCCATTCCTTGTTCCACGGTTGGAACTGGGTGTATCACTCCCATTTTTAACAGGTCTTCTACACAATGTAAGAATGCCTGTCTCTTTATTTGGTTTGAAGATAAGTGAGACATGTGAAACCTTCCCCTTGGGGGTAGTTCCTTGAATTCCAGAAGATAACCCTGAGAAACTATTTCTAGTGCCCAGGGATCCTGAACATCTCTTGCCCAAGCCTGAGCGAAGAGAGAGAGTCTGCCCCCTACTAGATCCGGTCCCGGATCGGGGGCTACTCCTTCATGCTGTTTTGTTAGCAGCAGCAGGCTTCTTGGCCTGCTTACCCTTGTTCCAGCCTTGCATCGGTTTCCAAGCTGGTTTGGTTTGCGAAGCATTACCCTCTTGTCTAGAGGCTGCAGAGTTGGAGGCCGGTCCGTTCCTGAAATTGCGAAAGGAACGAAAATTAGACTTATTCTTGGATTTGAAAGGCCTATCTTGTGGGAGGGCGTGTCCCTTACCCCCAGTGATGTCTGAGATAATCTCTTTCAATTCTGGCCCAAAGAGAGTTTTACCCTTGAAGGGGATATTAAGCAATTTTGTCTTGGAAGATACATCCGCTGACCAAGACTTTAGCCAGAGCGCTCGGCGCGCCACAATTGCAAACCCAGAATTTTTCGCCGCTAATCTAGCTAACTGAAAAGCGGCATCTAAAATAAAGGAGTTAGCTAACTTAAGTGCGTGAACTCTGTCCATAACCTCCTCATACGGAGTCTCTCTATTGAGCGACTTTTCTAGTTCCTCGAACCAGAACCACGCTGCTGTAGTGACAGGAATAATGCACAAAATAGGTTGCAGGAGGAAACCTTGCTGTACAAAAATCTTTTTAAACCCTCCAATTTTTTTATCCATAGGATCTTTGAAAGCACAATTATCCTCAATAGGAATAGTAGTGCGCTTGGCTAGTGTAGAAACTGCCCCCTCGACCTTAGGGACTGTCTGCCATAAGTCCTTTCTGGGGTCGACCATAGGAAATAATTTCTTAAATATAGGCGGGGGAACAAAAGGTATGCCGGGTTTCTCCCACTCCTTGTTCACTATGTCCGCCACCCGCTTGGGTATAGGAAAAGCGTTGGGGTGCACCGGAACCTCTAGAAACTTGTCCATCTTGCACAATTTTTCTGGAATGACCAGGTTGTCACAATCATCCAGAGTAGATAACACCTCCTTAAGCAGTGCGTGGAGATGCTCTAATTTAAATTTAAATGTCACAACATCAGGTTCTGCCTGTTGAGAAATTTTGCCTGAATCTGAAATTTCCCCATCTGACAAAACCTCCCTCATGGCCCCTTCAGATTGGTGTGAGGGTATGACAGAACAATTATCATCAGCGCCCTCCTGCTCTACCGTGTTTAAAACAGAGCAATCGCGCTTTCTCTGATATGCAGGCATTTTGGATAAAATATTTGCTATGGAGTTATCCATTACTGCCGTCAATTGTTGCATAGTAATAAGCATTGGCGCGCTAGAAGTACTAGGGGCCTCCTGCGTGGGCAAAACTGGTGTAGACACAGAAGGAGATGATGTAGAACTATGTCTACTCCCTTCATCTGATGAATCATCTTGGGCAACTTTACTATCTGTGGCAGTACTGTCCTTACTTTGTTTGGACGCTATGGCACAATTATCACACAATTTTGAAGGGGGAGACACATTGGCTTTCATACATATAGAACATAGCTTATCTGAAGGCACAGACATGTTAAACAGGCTTAAACTTGTCAATAAAGTACAAAAACCGTTTTAAAACAAAACCGTTACTGTCTCTTTAAATTTTAAACAGTGCAAACTTTATTATTGAATATGTGAAAAACTATGAAGGAATTATTCAAAATTTACCAAATTTTCACCACAGTGTCATAAAGCATTCAAAGCATTGCACACCAAATTTCAGACCTTTAACCCTTAAAATGAGTTAACCGGAGCCGGTTACAGATTTAACCCCTCTACAGTCCCAGCTTCAGCCTTTGCTGCGACTTTACCAAACCCAGGGGGAAATACGATACCAAATGAAGCCTTCTAGGAACCTTTCCAACTACTTTCAGACCCACACACATGCAGCTGCGTGTCCTGCTCTCAAAAGTAACTGCGCAATAATGGCGCGAAAATGAGGCTCAGCCTACTACAGTGAAGGCCCTTCCTGACTGGAAAGGTGTCTAAACCAGTGCCTGACGTAATAAAAACGTTCCCCAAAGTTTATAAGTGTGAATTTCAAGCATCAAGCTGTATAAAATGCCCAAATAAAGCAATCGATTTTGCCCATAAAAGTGTCTACCAGTTTTATAGCCCATATTAAGCCCTTTATTCTGTTTGAGACTAAGAAAACATAATTTATGCTTACCTGATAAATTCCTTTCTTCTGTAGTGTGATCAGTCCACGGGTCATCATTACTTGTGGGATATTAACTGCTCCCCCACAGGAAGTGCAAGAGGATTCACCCAGCAGAGTTGCTATACAGCTCCTCCCCTCTACGTCACCCCCAGTCATTCGACCAAGGACCAACGAGAAAGGAGAAGCCAAGGGTGTAGTGGTGACTGGAGTATAATTTAAAAAATATTTACCTGCCTTAAAAAACAGGGCGGGCCGTGGACTGATCACACTACAGAAGAAAGGAATTTATCAGGTAAGCATAAATTATGTTTTCTTCTGTTAAGTGTGATCAGTCCACGGGTCATCATTACTTGTGGGATACCAATACCAAAGCAAAAGTACACGGATGACGGGAGGGATAGGCAGGCTCTTTATACAGAAGGAACCACTGCCTGAAGAACCTTTCTCCCAAAAATAGCCTCCGAGGAAGCAAAAGTGTCAAATTTGTAAAATTTGGAAAAAAGTATGAAGCGAAGACCAAGTTGCAGCCTTGCAAATCTGTTCAACAGAGGCCTCATTCTTAAAGGCCCAAGTGGAAGCCACAGCTCTAGTGGAATGAGCTGTAATTCTTTCAGGAGGCTGCTGTCCAGCAGTCTCATAAGCTAAACGAATTATGCTACGAAGCCAAAAAGAGAGAGAGGTAGCAGAAGCTTTTTGACCTCTCCTCTGACCAGAGTAAACGACAAACAGGGAAGACGTTTGTCGAAAATCTTTAGTTGCCTGTAAATAAAATTTAAGGGCACGAACTACATCCAGATTGTGCAAAAGACGTTCCTTCCTCGAAGAAGGATTTGGGCACAAGGATGGAACAACAATCTCCTGATTGATATTCCTGTTAGTGACTACCTTAGGTAAGAACCCAGGCTTAGTACGCAGAACTACCTTATCCGAGTGAAAAATCAAATAAGGAGAATCACAATGTAAGGCTGATAACTCAGAGACTCTTCGAGCCGAGGAAATAGCCATTAAAAATAGAACTTTCCAAGATAACAACTTTATATCAATGGAATGAAGGGGTTCAAACGGAACACCCTGTAAAACGTTAAGAACAAGGTTTAAACTCCATGGTGGAGCCACAGCTTTAAACACAGGTTTAATCCTGGCCAAAGCCTGACAAAAAGCCTGAACGTCTGGAACTTCTGACAGACGCTTGTGTAACAGAATGGACAGAGCTGAGATCTGTCCCTTTAAGGAACTAGCGGATAACCCCTTTTCTAAACCTTCTTGTAGAAAAGACAATATCCTAGGAATCCTAACCTTACTCCAAGAGTAACCTTTGGATTCGCACCAATATAGGTATTTACGCCATATTTTATGGTAAATCTTTCTGGTAACAGGCTTCCTAGCCTGTATTAAGGTATCAATAACTGACTCAGAAAAACCACGCCTTGATAAGATCAAGCGTTCAATTTCCAAGCAGTCAGCTTCAGAGAAGTTAGATTTTGATGTTTGAAAGGACCCTGAATCAGAAGGTCCTGTTTCAGAGGTAACGACCAAGGTGGACAGAATGACATGTCCACCAGATCTGTATACCAAGTCCTGCGTGGCCATGCAGGCGCTATTAGAATCACTGATGCTTTCTCCTGTTTGATTCTGGCAATCAATCGAGGAAGCATCGGGAAAGGTGGAAACACATGAGCCATCCTGAAGGTCCATGGTGCTGTCAAGGCATCTATCAGGACCGCTCCCGGATCCCTGGATCTGGACCCGTAGCGCGGAAGCTTGGCGTTCTGTCGAGACGCCATGAGATCTATCTCTGGTTTGCCCCAACGTCGAAGTATTTGGGCAAAGACCTCTGGATGAAGTTCCCACTCCCCCGGATGAAAAGTCTGACGACTTAAGAAATCCGCCTCCCAGTTCTCCACTCCCGGGATGTGGATTGCAGACAGGTGGCAAGAGTGAGACTCTGCCCAGCGAATTATCTTCGATACTTCCATCATTGCTAGGGAGCTTCTTGTCCCTCCCTGATGGTTGATATAAGCTACAGTCGTGATGTTGTCCGACTGGAACCTGATGAACCCCCGAGTTGCTAACTGGGGCCAAGCCAGAAGAGCATTGAGGACTGCTCTCAATTCCAGAATGTTTATTGGAAGAAGACTCTCCTCCTGATTCCATAGTCCCTGAGCCTTCAGAGAATTCCAGACAGCGCCCCAACCTAGTAGGCTGGCGTCTGTTGTTACAATTGACCAGTCTGGCCTGCTGAATGGCATTCCCCTGGACAGATGTGGCCGATAAAGCCACCATAGAAGAGAATTTCTGGTCTCTTGAATGGAATGAAGGACACGGCATGCACTTTGAAGTTTTGTTAACCTGTCCTCTGTCAGGTAAATCTTCATTTCTACAGAATCTATCAGAGTCCCCAGGAAGGGAACTCTTGTGAGTGGAAAGAGAGAACTTTTCTCTTCGTTCACTTTCCATCCATGCGACCTTAGAAATGCCAGTACTATCTCTGTATGAGATTTGGCAGTTTGAAAGCTTGAAGCTTGTATCAGTATGTCGTCTAAGTACGGAGCTACTGAAATTCCTCGCGGTCTTAGTACCGCCAGAAGAGTGCCCAGAACCTTTGTGAAGATTCTTGGAGCCGTAGCCAGTCCGAATGGAAGAGCTACAAACTGGTAATGCCTGTCTAAAAAGGCAAACCTTAGATACCGGTAATGACTTCTGTGAATCGGTATGTGAAGGTAAGCATCCTTTAAATCCACTGTGGTCAAGTACTGACCCTCTTGGATCATGGGCAAAATTGTTCGAATAGTTTCCATCTTGAACGATGGAACTCTTAGGAATTTGTTTAGGATCTTTAAATCCAAGATTGGCCTGAAGGTTCCCTCTTTTTTGGGAACTACAAACAGATTTGAGTAAAACCCTTGTCCTTGTTCCAACCGCGGAACTGGATGGATCACTCCCATTAATAAAAGATCTTGTACGCAGAGTAGAAACGCTTCCTTCTTTGTTAGGTTTGTTGACAACCTTGACAGATGAAATCTCCCTCTTGGGGGAGAGGATTTGAAGTCCAGAAGGTATCCCTGAGATATGATCTCTAACGCCCAGGGATCCTGAACATCTCTTGCCCAAGCCTGGGCGAAGAGGGAAAGTCTGCCCCCCACTAGATCCGGTCCCGGATCGGGGGCCCTCAATTCATGCTGTCTTAGGGGCAGCAGCAGGTTTTCTGGCCTGTTTGCCCCTGTTCCAGGACTGGTTAGGTTTCCAGCCTTGTCTGTAGCGAGTAACAGCTCCTTCCTGTTTTGGTGCAGAGGAAGTTGATGCTGCTCCTGCTTTGAAATTACGAAAGGAACGAAAATTGGACTGTCTAGCCTTGGCTTTGGCCTTGTCCTGAGGCAGGGCATGACCTTTACCTCCTGTAATGTCATCAATAATCTCTTTCAAGCCGGGCCCGAATAAGGTCTGCCCTTTGAAAGGAATATTAAGCAATTTAGATTTAGACGTAACATCAGCTGACCAGGATTTTAGCCACAGAGCTCTGCGTGCCTGAATGGCGAATCCTGAATTTTTAGCCGCAAGTTTAGTTAAATGTACTACGGCATCTGAAATAAATGAATTAGCTAACTTAAGGAATTTAAGTTTGTGTGTGATGTCATCTAGTGTGGATGATTGAAGTGTCTCTTCCAGAGACTCAAACCAAAATGCTGCTGCAGCCGTGACAGGCGCAATACATGCAAGAGGTTGCAATATAAACCCTTGTTGAACAAACATTTTCTTAAGGTAACCCTCTAATTTTTTATCCATTGGATCTGAAAAAGCACAGCTATCCTCCACTGGGATAGTGGTACGCTTAGCTAAAGTAGAAACTGCTCCCTCCACCTTAGGGACCATTTGCCATAAGTCCCGTGTGGCGGCGTCTATTGGAAACATTTTTCTGAATATAGGAGGGGGTGAGAAAGGCACACCGGGTCTATCCCACTCCTTAGTAACAATGTCAGTAAGTCTCTTAGGTATAGGAAAAACGTCAGTACTCGTCGGTACCGCAAAATATTTATCCAACCTACACATTTTTTCTGGGATTGCAACTGTGTTACAATCATTCAGAGCCGCTAATACCTCCCCTAGTAACACACGGAGGTTCTCAAGCTTAAATTTAAAATTTGAAATGTCTGAGTCCAGTTTATTTGGATCAGAACCGTCACCCACAGAATGAAGCTCTCCGTCTTCATGTTCTGCAAACTGTGACGCAGTATCAGACATGGCCCTTGCATTATCAGCGCACTCTGTTCTCATCCCAGAGTGATCACGTTTACCTCTTAGTTCTGGTAGTTTAGCCAAAACTTCAGTCATAACAGTAGCCATATCTTGTAATGTGATTTGTAATGGCCGCCCAGATGCACTCGGCGCTACAATATCACGCACCTCCTGAGCGGGAGATGCAGGTACTGACACGTGAGGCGAGTTAGTCGGCATAACTCTCCCCTCGTTGTTTGGTGAAATATGTTCAATTTGTACAGATTGACTATTTTTTAAAGTAGCATCAATACATTTAGTACATAAATTTCTATTGGGCTCCACTTTGGCTTTAGCACATATAGCACAGATATCTTCCTCTGAATCAGACATGTTTAACACACTAGCAAATAAACAGCAACTTGGAAATACTTTTCAAAGTAATTTACAAATAATATGAAAACGAACTGTGCCTTTAAGAAGCACAGAAAAATATTATAACAGATAAAATAATTAAGTTATAGCATCAATCTTTGTCAGAATATACAGTTTTAGCAAAGGATTGTTCCCCTCAGCAAATGATAACTAACCCAGGCAGCAGAAAAAAAATACACAAATAAACGTTTTTTATATCACAGTCAATACAATCAGCACAGCTCTGCTGTATGATTACTTCCCTCAAAAAAGACTCTTGAGATCCCTGAACTCTGTAGAGATGAACCGGATCATGCAGGAAGAAAATGAACCTCTGACTGAGTTTTTCTGATGCATAGTGAAAGCACCAAAATGGCCCCTCCCCCACACACATAACAGTGAGAGGGATCAGTGAACTGCTCTAATTTAAATCAAAACTATTGCCAAGTGGAAAAAAAGTGCCCAAAACATTTTTTCACCCAGTACCTCAGAGAAAAAAACGTTTTTACATGCCAGCAAAAAAACATTTTACCTCAATAATTAATTGTCATTTAAAACCTATTGCAAGTCCCTGCAAAATAGGTTAAGTCTATGTATACAGTTTAAAAGCCAGAGAAGTACCATTTCCCAGAAAACTGAAGTGTAAAATATACATACATGACAGCCTGATATCAGCTACATCTACTGCATTCAAGGCTGAGTTTACATTATAACGGTATGGCAGGATTTTCTCATCAATTCCATGTCAGAAAATAATAAACTGCTACATACCTCTTTGCAGATTAATCTGCCTGCTGTCCCCTGATCTGAAGTTTACCTCACTCCTCAGATGGCCGAGAAACAGCAATATGATCTTAACTACTCCGGCTAAAATCATAGAAAAACTCAGGTAGATTCTTCTTCAAATTCTACCAGAGAAGGAATAACACACTCCGGTGCTATTATAAAATAACAAACTTTTGATTGAAGATATAAAAACTAAATATATCACCATAGTCCTCTCACACATCCTATCTAGTCGTTGGGTGCAAGAGAATGACTGGGGGTGACGTAGAGGGGAGGAGCTGTATAGCAACTCTGCTGGGTGAATCCTCTTGCACTTCCTGTGGGGGAGCAGTTAATATCCCACAAGTAATGATGACCCGTGGACTGATCACACTTAACAGAAGAAAATTGCTTACCGGTCCCCATGAGGGGAAATGACAGCCTTCCAGCATTACACAGTCTTGTTAGAAATATGGCTAGTCATACCTTAAGCAGAAAAGTCTGCTGTTTTCCCCAACTGAAGTTATTTCATCTCAACAGTCCTATGTGGAAACAGCAAACGATTTTAGTTACTGCTGCTAAAATCATATTCCTCTCACAAACAGAACTCTTCATCTTTTTCTGTTTCAGAGTAAATTGTACATACCAGCACTATTTTAAAATAACAAACTCTTGATAGTAGAATAAAAAACTACAACTAAACACCACATACTCTTCACCATCTCCGTGGAGATGCTGCCTGTGCAACGGCAAAGAGAATGACTGGGGTGGGCGGAGCCTAGGAGGGACTATATGGACAGCTTTTGCTGTGCTCTTTGCCATTTCCTGTTGGGGAAGAGAATATTCCCACAAGTTATGGATGACGCCGTGGACCGGACACACCAATGTTGGAGAAATAAGACTTACTTACCCCAGGACACTCATCTACATGTAGTAGAAAGCCAAACCAGTACTGAAACGAGAATCAGTAGAGGTAATGGTATATATAAGAGTATATCGTCGATCTGAAAAGGGAGGTAAGAGATGAATCTCTACGACCGATAACAGAGAACCTATGAAATAGATCCCGTAGAAGGAGACCATTGAATTCAAATAGGCAATACTCTCTTCACATCCCTCTGACATTCACTGCACACAGAGGAAAACCGGGCTCCAGCCTGCTGCGAAGCGCATATCAACGTAGAATCTAGCACAAACTCCACGGGAGGCAAAGTTTGTAAAAACTGAATTGTGGGTGTGGTGAGGGGTGTATTTATAGGCATTTTAAGGTTTGGGAAACTTTGCCCCTCCTGGTAGGAATGTATATCCCATACGTCACTAGCTCATGGACTCTTGCTAATTACATGAAAGAAATATCTTTATTGGTGCGAATCCAAGGGCTACTCATGGAGTAAGGTTAGGATTCCTAGGATTTTATCTTTTCTCCAGGAAGGTTTGGAGAAAGGGTGGTCAGCAAGTTCCTTAAAGGGACAGATTTATGCTTTGTCTATCTTGCTACACAAGCATCTGGCAGATGTTCAATCTTTTTGTCAGGCTCTGACTAGAATTAAGCCTGTGTTTCGACCAATTGCTCCTCCTTGGAGTTTGAATTTAGTTCTTAATGTTCTTCAAGGGGTTCGATTTGAACCTATGCATTCCATAGATATTAAGTTATCTTGGAAGGTTTTATTTTTGGTTGCTATTTCTTCTGCTCGCAGAGTTTGAGCTTTCGGCATTACAGTGTGATTCTCCTTATCTTATTTTCCATTCTGATAAGGTAGTGTTACGTACCAAACCTGGTTTTCTTCCTAAAGTTGTTTCTAACAAAAATATTAATCAGGAAATTGTTGTTCCTTCCTTGTGTCCTAACCCTTCTTCTAAGAAGGAGTGTCTGTTACATAATTTGGACGAAGTCCGTGCCTTGAAGTTCTACTTGCAGGCGACTAAGGATTTTTCGTCAAACATCTTCCTTGTTTGTTGTTTTTTTTTCTGGGAAACTTAGGGGTCAGAAAGCTACGGCTACCTCTATTTCTTTTTGGCTGAAGAGTATCATCCGTGTTGCATATGAGACTGCTGGACAGCAGCCTCCAGAACGAATTACGGCTCATTCTACTAGGGCTGTGGCATCCTCATGGGCATTTAAAAATGATGCTTCTGTTGAACAGATTTGCAAGGCTGCAACTTGGTCGTCTCTTCATACTTTTTCCAAATTTGATACTTTTGCCTCATATGAGGCTGTTTTTGGGAGAAAGGTTCTTCAAGCAGTGGTGCCTTCCGTTTAGGTTCCTGTCTTGTCCCTCCCTTTCATCTGTGTCCTATAGCTTTGGTATTGTATCCCATAAGTAAGGATGAAATCCATGGACTCGTCATATCTTGTAAAAGAAAAGGAAATTTATGCTTACCTGATAAATTTATTTCTTTTACGATATGACAAGTCCACGGCCGCCCTGTCATTTTCTAAGACAGGTTTTTATTTTTGTTAAACTTCAGTCACCTTTGCTCCTTAGCTTTTCCTCTCTCTTCTTAACTTTGGTCGAATGACTGGGTTGGGGGGGAAGGGAGGAGCTATTTATGCAGCTCTGCTGTGGAGCTCTTTGCCTCCTCCTGCTGACCAGGAGGCGATATCCCAGAAGGATGAAATCCGTGGACTCGTCATATCGTAAAATAAATAACAGTTTAAACGTGTATTGTTTTGATTCATATCTGGTTTTCTACAAATATATTTCAATGTGTCTATAAATTTTAACTAATATAAAGAATTTAGGAATTTACATTAATTTTATTGTTTTGGTATATGCATTTTTATTGCGGGTTTACTTGCTAAAGAATAATTATTAAATATATTGTATTATAACCCGGCCATATACTGACACAGCAGCAAAATTCACAATAGACTATAATATAGACAAAAGCAAGTTAAATTGTAGGGAAAACCTTTCAGTTAATTTGGTATTGCTGCAAACGGAGCCTTTATATCAGCCCCAAAAGGTTCTCCAGTTACCTTTTCTCCCATGTAAATTTTGTATCGCAGAGAGATACTTTATATGGAAGGCATCTCTCTAGGATTACGAAGTCCCTCCACATTTCAGAGAAAACTCACTGAGTTCTGTCTCTGAAGTCTGCACTATAGTCTGAATTTGTAAAATCAAAATTCTAACTACACTGCTGTACACAAAATAAAATTCAATTTAAACTTTGCACTGTCTATTTTGTAAGTATAAAGGGATATAAAACCGAAAGCACAAAGTGTAAAAGCAGCAGAACTGCCATGTCATGCAGTGCTATATTGCACTTGGCTTGTCTCTCCTTCACATACAGAAAGCAGGAAACGCCCCTTGAAGTAGTAAACCAAAATCTGCCTTTTGAAAATATCACTAGGGATCTTGCAGTGCTGGAGGATTCATTTATAAAACATCTCACCTGAGCAGAGAGGTTTTGAATATCAGGGCCTTAGTCTGAACTTCAAATGGATTATTTTTGTGCGACAAAATTTCAGTTATGTCTGTTTCCATTCCTCCTGTATCATGACAGCCATCAGCCAATCACAAATGAATATATGTATATTCTGTGAATTCTTGCACATGCTCAGTAGGAGCTGGTGACTCAAAAGGTATAAAAATATGAAAAGACCGCACATTGTTGATGAAAGTAAATTGGAAGGTTGTTTAAAAATGCATGCTCTATCTGAATCATAATATAACAACTTGTGCCCCTTTAAAGAGACATACACTAGATTTTTCATTGCATAAATGTTTGGTAGATGATCCATTTATGTAGCCCATACAGGGTTTTTTTTTTGTAAAAATTTAGGTTTGCTTATTTATTTATTTAAAAAAAAACAAAAAAAAAACACATTCGACTCCTAACCAAGCCCCAAAGTTTTAGAAGTAGACGTTGTCTACCTATTCCTCCAGCTTGCTCCTGTTTGTGTAAAGGGTCTTTTCATATGCAGGGGAGGGGGGTGTCTGCTCTTTTTTGCTTTCCAGACCTTTTCACTGGGTGTCACAGACTAACCTAATCAACAGTGCTAAACTGCATGTAAGGGACACTGTAAAGAACAGTTATATGAAAATTGGTGTAAACTGTCCCTTTAAGCTCTATGAGCTTCACCACTCAGCATCCCTGTTCTGTGCATTTGTGTAGTCTACCACTTTACGGCTGAGCTCTTGTTGCTAATAGCACATCTAGTAGGGAAAAAGTTCAGACCCATCCTACTGCCAATGTGCGGCTATGGAGATTTCATGACTGTGCTGGACTTTATACGCTTATTAGCAATGGGTGTGGATGAAACACCTGAACTCCATAAGTATCTACATACCTAAAATACACACACACATATATATATATATATATATATATTAATATATATATATATATATATATTTTAATATATATATATATATTTTAATATATATATATATATTTTAATATATATATATATATATATATATATACACACACACATATATACATATACACACACATATACATTTTATTTTTTTATGATATTACACACACACACAAAATACTCAATTACTTTTTTTTTCTTTAATTGCAAGGATTTTGGAATTCCAAAATCCTTGCAATTATTAAAGACGAAAAAAAAAAAAAAAAAAAAAAGTAATATAGGAATTACAATCACTAAAAATAAATGCGACCTTCTTTCATCAGTTAAAAAACAAACACTGATGAATAGGCACCTTTATTTCATTTCACCACAGCTTCAGTACTAACCTAAGCACCCACGGCACAACTTTTTTTGAAATGAGAACGTTTCCACCTTAGTCAATAGCTGTGATATTGAAAAACTGAGCTGTGTTGTGGATGGCCAGAGGCGTTTAGATTACCACTGAGCCTGTGCCGAAATTTTTTAAACTGAAGGATGGTCACCTTTATTTTATGTGATGGTAAATTCTAGCGTTTTATAAACAGTAGGATTTATCATCTCTTTAATGCATACCCATATCAATAAAAAAAAAACTATAAACACAATGTAAGATCAGTCACAACTTTATTAATATAACAGATATCAAACACCTTAACAGCATTGTATTAAATAGGCAGGTTTATAGTTCAAACAGGAACACCAAGGACAATCCCTTTCCACGGGTACACCGAGTTGTGAGAGCAGCAGTTACACAAAACACACACACGTACTCCAACTGGAAAACACCTGCAAAATAAAAATAAAAAAAAGTGAGAATACAGAACAAAATTTCAAGTTCCTCCTACAAACCCTAAAGCATAGCATACAGTAGAAACGGTGTACACTTTTCTCCTCAACAGGATCCATTTAAATGGGTTGTAATTCAGGGAACACCTACAATGGGTATCAACTTATTCAGCAAAGTTTTTTTTTTTTTTCATTTAAACCCTTTAACGAACAGCTCCATCCCCTGTATAGCGCTAGTTGTTTAGCCCTTAAAGGGACAGTCTACCATAGAATTGTTATTATTTTTAAAGATAGATAATCCATTTATTACCCATTCCCCAGTTTTACATAACCAACAGTTATATTAGTACACTTTTTATCTCTGTGATTACCTTGTATCTAGGAACCTTCTTACAGCCCCCTGATCACATGACTGACTGTTTATTATCTATTGTCTTAAATTTAGCATTGTTTTGTGCTAAATCTTAAATAGCCCCCTGTGCCTGAACACAGTGTTATCTATATGGCCCATGTGTACTTTCGGTCTCTGTGTTGAAAAGAGATTTAAAAAGCATGTGATAAGAGGCAGCCCTCAAAGGCTTAGAGAAATTAGCATATGAGCCTACCTATGTTTAGTTTAAACTAAGAATACCAAGAGAAAAAAGCAAATTTGATGATAAAAGTAAATTGGAAAGTCAATTAAAATTAAAAGTCCTATCTGAATAATGAAAGTTTAATTTATACTAGACTGTCCCTTTAAGGACGCTACTGTCCTGGGCTCTTTCTGCAGCAATCTCGCTGACAGTGGCTGGATTGCATGTCCAACTAGAGAAAAGGCTTGTTTATTTTAAAAAAAAAATTAAAAAAATTATATATATATATATATATTTTGCATATTGGGTTCTCCGAAGAGAGAAGCGCTCTACCAATAACGAACAACAGCTCATTAGCTAGTTCTATGGCGATTTACCACCCAGAAGCAGCCTCTTTTAGACCAGTGTGCTTTTCACAGAGGAAAACTTTCCTGAAGTATATCAGTCTGATCCCACCATGCAAGGTCAGTCCAGCCCCGAAATACCAGGCAATTCTCCTCTGAACAAGGAACATGACAACCCCAGACGATCGTTTCGGCCTCCTATGGGCCTCGTCAGTGAGGTGCAGCCACATTCCTCTAGGCACACTGGGCAGGGAGTCCACGTCTGGTTTCCCCCATCACCCATAGGGAGACCTCCCCAGGGTGATTTATAATTTGCATATTGGGTTCTCCGAAGAGAGAAGCGCTCTACCAGGAACGAACAACAGCTCATTAGCTAGTTCTATGGCGATTTACCACCCAGAAGCAGCCTCTTTTAGACCAGTGTGCTTTTCACAGAGGAAAACTTTCCTGAAGTATATCAGTCTGATCCCGCCAAGTAAGGTCAGTCCAGCCCCGAAATACCAGGCAATTCTCCTCTGAACAAGGAACATGACAACCCCAGACGATCGTTTCGGCCTCCTATGGGCCTCGATCGTCTGGGGTTGTCATGTTCCTTGTTCAGAGGAGAATTGCCTGGTATTTCGGGGCTGGACTGACCTTGCATGGTGGGATCAGACTGATATACTTCAGGAAAGTTTTCCTCTGTGAAAAGCACACTGGTCTAAAAGAGGCTGCTTCTGGGTGGTAACTCGCCATAGAACTAGCTAATGAGCTGCTGTTCGTTCCTGGTAGAGCGCTTCTCTCTTCGGAGAACCCAATATGCAAATTATAAATCACCCTGGGGAGGTCTCCCTATGGGTGATGGGGGAAACCAGACGTGGACTCTCTGCCCAGTGTGCCTAGAGGAATGTGGCTGCACCTCACTGACGAGGCCCATAGGAGGCCGAAACGATCGTCTGGGGTTGTCATGTTCCTTGTTCAGAGGAGAATTGCCTGGTATTTCGGGGCTGGACTGACCTTGCATGGCGGGATCAGACTGATATACTTCAGGAAAGTTTTCCTCTGTGAAAAGCACACTGGTCTAAAAGAGGCTGCTTCTGGGTGGTAAATCGCCATAGAACTAGCTAATGAGCTGTTGTTCGTTCCTGGTAGAGCGCTTCTCTCTTCGGAGAACCCAATATGCAATATATATATATATATATATATATATAAAACTAGATGGCGGATACTATTTTGAGGGTAAGAGATGTGTGTGTACTCAATAAACCACTTGGCATTCAAGTTCTTGGTTCCTCGTTTTCTCTTTTCAAGATATATATACATATATATACATATATATACATACATATACATACATACATACATACACATACATATATATATATATATATATATATATATATATATATATATATATATATATATATATATATATATATATACATACACACACACATATACATACACACATACATAAATAAATATAAACAGAATTTATGCTTACCTGATAAATTACTTTCTCCAACGGTGTGTCCGGTCCACGGCATCATCCTTACTTGTGGGATATTCTCTTCCCCAACAGGAAATGGCAAAGAGCCCAGCAAAGCTGGTCACATGATCCCTCCTAGGCTCCGCCTACCCCAGTCATTCGACCGACGTAAAGGAGGAATATGCATAGGAGAAATCATATGATACCGTGGTGACTGTAGTTAGAGAAAATAACTCATCAGACCTGATTAAAAAAACCAGGGCGGGCCGTGGACCGGACACACCGTTGGAGAAAGTAATTTATCAGGTAAGCATAAATTCTGTTTTCTCCAACATAGGTGTGTCCGGTCCACGGCGTCATCCTTACTTGTGGGAACCAATACCAAAGCTTTAGGACACGGATGATGGGAGGGAGCAAATCAGGTCACCTAGATGGAAGGCACCACGGCTTGCAAAACCTTTCTCCCAAAAATAGCCTCAGAAGAAGCAAAAGTATCAAATTTGTAAAATTTGGTAAAAGTGTGCAGTGAAGACCAAGTCGCTGCCTTACATATCTGATCAACAGAAGCCTCGTTCTTGAAGGCCCATGTGGAAGCCACAGCCCTAGTGGAGTGAGCTGTGATTCTTTCAGGAGGCTGCCGTCCGGCAGTCTCATAAGCCAATCGGATGATGCTTTTAAGCCAAAAAGAGAGAGAGGTAGAAGTTGCTTTTTGACCTCTCCTTTTACCAGAATAAACAACAAACAAAGAAGATGTTTGTCTGAAATCCTTTGTAGCCTCTAAATAGAATTTTAGAGCACGAACTACATCCAAATTGTGTAACAAACGTTCCTTCTTTGAAACTGGATTCGGACACAAAGAAGGCACAACTATCTCCTGGTTAATGTTTTTGTTAGAAACAACTTTCGGAAGAAAACCAGGTTTAGTACGCAAAACCACCTTATCTGCATGGAACACCAGATAAGGAGGAGAACACTGCAGAGCAGATAACTCTGAAACTCTTCTAGCAGAAGAAATTGCAACCAAAAACAAAACTTTCCAAGATAGTAACTTAATATCTACGGAATGTAAGGGTTCAAACGGAACCCCTTGAAGAACTGAAAGAACTAAATTGAGACTCCAAGGAGGAGTCAAAGGTTTGTAAACAGGCTTGATTCTAACCAGAGCCTGAATAAAAGCTTGAACATCTGGCACAGCCGCCAGTTTTTTGTGAAGTAAAACAGATAAAGCAGAAATCTGTCCCTTCAAAGAACTTGCAGATAATCCTTTCTCCAAACCCTCCTGTAGAAAGGATAGAATCTTAGGAATTTTTATCTTGTTCCATGGGAATCCTTTAGATTCACACCAACAAATATATTTTTTCCATATTTTATGGTAAATTTTCCTAGTTACAGGCTTTCTAGCCTGAACAAGAGTATCAATGACAGAATCTGAAAACCCACGCTTTGATAAAATCAAGCGTTCAATCTCCAAGCAGTCAGTTGGAGTGAAGCCAGATTCGGATGTTCGAATGGACCTTGAACAAGAAGGTCCTGTCTCAAAGGTAGCTTCCATGGTGGAGCCGATGACATTCACCAGGTCTGCATACCAAGTTCTGCGTGGCCACGCAGGAGCTATCAAGATCACCGAAGCCCTCTCCTGATTGATCCTGGCTACCAGCCTGGGAATGAGAGGGAACGGTGGGAATACATAAGCTAGGTTGAAGGTCCAAGGCGCTATCAGTGCATCTACTAGAGTCGCCTTGGGATCCCTGGATCTGGACCCGTAGCAAGGAACCTTGAAGTTCTGACGAGACGCCATCAGGTCCATGTCTGGAATGCCCCATAATTGAGTTATTTGGGCAAAGATTTCCGGATGGAGTTCCCACTCCCCCGGATGGAAAGTCTGACGACTCAGAAAATCCGCTTCCCAATTTTCCACTCCTGGGATGTGGATTGCAGACAAGTGGCAGGAGTGATTCTCCGCCCATTGAATTATTTTGTTCACTTCCTCCATCGCCAGGGAACTCCTTGTTCCCCCCTGATGGTTGATATATGCAACAGTCGTCATGTTGTCTGATTGAAACCTTATGAATTTAGCCTTTGCTAGTTGAGGCCAAGCTTTGAGAGCATTGAATATCGCTCGCAGTTCCAGAATGTTTATCGGGAGAAGAGATTCTTCCCGAGACCATAGACCCTGAGCTTTCAGGGGTTCCCAGACCGCGCCCCAGCCCACCAGACTGGCGTCGGTCGTGACAATGACCCACTCTGGTCTGCGGAAGCTCATTCCCTGTGACAGGTTGTCCAGGTTCAGCCACCAACAGAGTGAATCTCTGGTTCTATGATCTACTTGGATCGTCGGAGACAAGTCTGTATAATCCCCATTCCACTGTCTGAGCATGCACAGTTGTAATGGTCTTAGATGAATTCGTGCAAAAGGAACTATGTCCATTGCCGCAACCATCAAACCTATTACTTCCATGCACTGCGCTATGGAAGGAAGAAGAACAGAATTAAGTACTTGACAAGAGCTTAGAAGTTTTGATTTTCTGGCCTCTGTCAGAAAAATCTTCATTTCTAAGGAGTATATTATTGTTCCCAAGAAGGGAACTCTTGTTGACGGGGACAGAGAGCTTTTTTCTATGTTCACTTTCCACCCGTGAGATCTGAGAAAGGCTAGGACAATGTCCGTATGAGCCTTTGCTTTTGACAGAGACGACGCTTGAATCAGTATGTCGTCCAAGTAAGGTACTACTGCAATGCCCCTTGGTCTTAGAACCACTAGAAGGGACCCTAGTACCTTTGTGAAAATCCTTGGAGCAGTGGCTAATCCGAACGGAAGTGCCACAAACTGGTAATGCTTGTCCAGAAAGGCGAACCTTAGGAACCGATGATGTTCCTTGTGGATAGGAATATGTAGATACGCATCCTTTAAATCCACCGTGGTCATGAATTGACCTTCCTGGATGGTAGGAAGAATTGTTCGAATGGTTTCCATCTTGAACGATGGAACCCTGAGAAATTTGTTTAGAATCTTGAGATCTAAAATTGGTCTGAATGTTCCTTCTTTTTTGGGAACTATGAACAGATTGGAGTAAAACCCCATCCCTTGTTCTCCTAATGGAACAGGATGAATCACTCCCATTCTTAACAGGTCTTCTACACAATGTAAGAATGCCTGTCTTTTTATTTGGTTTGAAGACAATTGAGACCTGTGGAACCTCCCCCTTGGGGGTAGTTCCTTGAATTCCAGGAGATAACCTTGAGAAACTATTTCTAGCGCCCAAGGATCCTGAACATCTCTTGCCCAAGCCTGAGCAAAGAGAGAGAGTCTGCCCCCCACCAGATCCGGTCCCGGATCGGGGGCCAACACTTCATGCTGTTTTAGTAGCAGTGGCAGGTTTCTTGGCCTGCTTACCCTTGTTCCAGCCTTGCATCGGTCTCCAGGCTGGTTTGGTTTGAGAACTATTACCCTCTTGCTTAGAGGGTGTAGAATTTGAGGCTGGTCCGTTTCTGCGAAAGGGACGAAAAACAGAATTTATGTTTACCTGATAAATTACTTTCTCCAACGGTGTGTCCGGTCCACGGCGTCATCCTTACTTGTGGGATATTCTCCTCCCCAATAGGAAATGGCAAAGAGCCCAGCAAAGCTGGTCACATGATCCCTCCTAGGCTCCGCCTACCCCAGTCATTCGACCGACGTACAGGAGGAAATATGCATAGGAGAAACCATGATACCGTGGTGACTGTAGTTAGAGAAAATAATTCATCAGACCTGATTAAAAAAACCAGGGCGGGCCGTGGACCGGACACACCGTTGGAGAAAGTAATTTATCAGGTAAACATAAATTCTGTTTTCTCCAACATAGGTGTGTCCGGTCCACGGCGTCATCCTTACTTGTGGGAACCAATACCAAAGCTTTAGGACACGGATGAAGGGAGGGAGCAAATCAGGTCACCTAAATGGAAGGCACCACGGCTTGCAAAACCTCTCCCCCAAAAATAGCCTCAGAAGAAGCAAAAGTATCAAACTTGTAAAATTTGGTAAAAGTGTGCAGTGAAGACCAAGTCGCTGCCCTACATATCTGATCAACAGAAGCCTCGTTCTTGAAGGCCCATGTGGAAGCCACAGCCCTAGTGGAATGAGCTGTGATTCTTTCGGGAGGCTGCCGTCCGGCAGTCTCGTAAGCCAATCTGATGATGCTTTTAATCCAAAAAGAGAGAGAGGTAGAAGTTGCCTTTTGACCTCTCCTTTTACCGGAATAAACAACAAACAAGGAAGATGTTTGTCTAAAATCCTTTGTAGCATCTAAATAGAATTTTAGAGCGCGAACAACATCCAAATTGTGCAACAAACGTTCCTTCTTTGAAACTGGTTTCGGACACAGAGAAGGTACGATAATCTCCTGGTTAATGTTTTTGTTAGAAACAACTTTTGGAAGAAAACCAGGTTTAGTACGTAAAACCACCTTATCTGCATGGAACACCAGATAAGGGGGAGAACACTGCAGAGCAGATAATTCTGAAACTCTTCTAGCAGAAGAAATTGCAACTAAAAACAAAACTTTCCAAGATAATAACTTAATATCAACGGAATGTAAGGGTTCAAACGGAACCCCCTGAAGAACTGAAAGAACTAAATTGAGACTCCAAGGAGGAGTCAAAGGTTTGTAAACAGGCTTAATTCTAACCAGAGCCTGAACAAAGGCTTGAACATCTGGCACAGCTGCCAGCTTTTTGTGAAGTAACACAGACAAGGCAGAAATCTGTCCCTTCAGGGAACTTGCCGATAATCCTTTTTCCAATCCTTCTTGAAGGAAGGATAAAATCTTAGGAATCTTAACCTTGTCCCAAGGGAATCCTTTAGATTCACACCAACAGATATATTTTTTCCAAATTTTGTGGTAAATCTTTCTAGTTACAGGCTTTCTGGCCTGAACAAGAGTATCGATAACAGAATCTGAGAACCCTCGCTTCGATAAGATCAAGCGTTCAATCTCCAAGCAGTCAGCTGGAGTGAAACCAGATTCGGATGTTCGAACGGACCCTGAACAAGAAGGTCTCGTCTCAAAGGTAGCTTCCAAGGTGGAGCCGATGACATATTCACCAGATCTGCATACCAAGTCCTGCGTGGCCACGCAGGAGCTATCAAGATCACCGACGCCCTCTCCTGATTGATCCTGGCTACCAGCCTGGGGATGAGAGGAAACGGCGGGAACACATAAGCTAGCTTGAAGGTCCAAGGTGCTACTAGTGCATCCACTAGAGCCGCCTTGGGATCCCTGGATCTGGACCCGTAGCAAGGAACTTTGAAGTTCTGACGAGAGGCCATCAGATCCATGTCTGGAATGCCCCACAGCTGAGTGACTTGGGCAAAGATTGAATCGATTTAGCCCAGAAAAAGTCTACAGTCTTAATAAGCCCTTGTGAAGCCCTTATTTACGATCGTAATAAACATGGCTTACCGGATCCCATAGGGAAAATGACAGCTTCCAGCATTACATCGTCTTGTTAGAATGTGTCATACTTCAAGCAGCAAGAGACTGCTCACTGTTCCCCCAACTGAAGTTAATTGCTCTCAACAGTCCTGTGTGGAACAGCCATGGATTTTAGTGACGGTTGCTAAAATCATTTTCCTCATACAAACAGAAATCTTCATCACTTTTCTGTTTCTGAGTAAATAGTACATACCAGCACTATTTCAAAATAACAAACTCTTGATTGAATAATAAAAACTACAGTTAAACACTAAAAAACTCTAAGCCATCTCCGTGGAGATGTTGCCTGTACAACGGCAAAGAGAATGACTGGGGTAGGCGGAGCCTAGGAGGGATCATGTGACCAGCTTTGCTGGGCTCTTTGCCATTTCCTGTTGGGGAAGAGAATATCCCACAAGTAAGGATGACGCCGTAGACCGGACACACCTATGTTGGAGAAATATATATATATATATAGAGAAGAAAGTAAAATGTGTTCACTCAGTATACTGGGTAGACACAAGTGATACTCTATAGTTGGCGCTAGTCAGTATTGTGTATGGTATAGTGGCAGCTATATGGGACAAATACAACGGCAAAGAGAATGACTGGGGTAGGCGGAGCCTAGGAGGGATCATGTGACCAGCTTTGCTGGGCTCTTTGCCATTTCCTGTTGGGGAGGAGAATATCCCACAAGTAAGGATGACGCCGTGGACCGGACACACCTATGTTGGAGAAATTTGGCTTATTTTTAGCCTTAAAAGACCTATCCTGAGGAAGGGCGTGGCCCTTTCCCCCAGTGATGTCTGAAATAATCTCTTTCAAGTCAGGGCCAAACAGCGTTTTACCTTTGAAAGGGATGTTAAGCAATTTGTTCTTGGAGGACACATCCGCTGACCAAGACTTTAGCCAAAGCGCTCTGCGCGCCACAATAGCAAAACCTGAATTTTTCGCCGCTAATCTAGCTAATTGCAAAGTGGCCTCTAAGATAAAAGAGTTAGCCAGTTTAAGTGCTTGAACTCTGTCCATAACCTCCTCATACGAAGAGTCTTTATTGAGCGACTTTTCTAGTTCTTCGAACCAGAAACACGCTGCTGTAGTGACAGGAACAATGCATGAAATTGGTTGTAGAAGGTAACCTTGCTGAACAAACATCTTTTTAAGCAAACCCTCTAATTTTTTATCCATAGGATCTTTGAAAGCACAACTATCTTCTATAGGGATAGTAGTGCGTTTGTTTAGAGTAGAAACCGCCCCCTCGACCTTGGGGACTGTCTGCCATAAGTCCTTTCTGGGGTCGACCATAGGAAATAATTTTTTAAATATAGGGGGAGGAACAAAAGGTATGCCGGGCCTTTCCCATTCCTTATTTACAATGTCCGCCACCCGCTTGGGTATAGGAAAAGCATCGGGGGGCACTGGGACCTCTAGGAACTTGTCCATCTTACATAACTTCTCTGGAATGACCAAATTGTCACAATCATCCAGAGTAGATAACACCTCCTTAAGCAGAGCGCGGAGATGTTCTAATTTAAATTTAAAAGTAATAACATCAGGTTCAGCTTGTTGAGAAATTTTTCCTGAATCTGAAATTTCTCCCTCAGACAAAACCTCCCTCCTGGCCCCTTCAGATTGGTGTGAGGGTATGTCAGAACCATTATCATCAGCGTCCTCATGCTCTTCAGTATCTAAAACAGAGCAATCGCGCTTTCTCTGATAAGTGGGCATTTTGGACAAAATGTTTTTAATAGAATTATCCATTACAGCCGTTAATTGTTGCATAGTAAGAAGGATTGGCGCACTAGATGTACTAGGGGCCTCTTGTGTGGGCAAGACTGGTGTAGACACAGAAGGGGATGATGCAGTACCATGCTTACTCCCCTCGCTTGAGGAATCATTTTGGGCAACATCATTATCTGTCACATTCATCACATATATTTAAATGGGGAGGAACCTTGGCTTCCAAACATACAGAACATCGTCTATCTGATGGTTCAGACATGTTAACAGGCATAAACTTGATAACAAAGCACAAAAAACGTTTTAAAATAAAACCGTTACTGTCACTTTAAATTTTAAACTGAACACACTTTATTACTGAATATGTGAAAAAGTATGAAGGAATTGTTCAAAATTCACCAAAATTTCACCACAGTGTCTTAAAGCCTTAAAAGTATTGCACACCAAATTTGAAAGCTTTAACTCTTAAAATAACGGAACCGGAGCCGTTTTTACATTTAACCGCTATGCAGTCCCTGGTATCTGCTTTGCTGAGACCCAACCAAGCCCAGAGGGGAATACGATACCAAATGACGCCTTCAATAAGCTTTTTCAGTGGTTCTTAGCTCCTCACACATGCATCTGCATGCCTTGCTTTCCAAAAACAACTGCGCATTAGTGGCGCGAAAATGAGGCTCTGCCTATGACTAGAAAAGGCCCCCAGTGAAAAAGGTGTCCAATACAGTGCCTGCCGTTTTTTTTAATACATCCCCAAGATTAAAAGAACTATTTATAGTTATAATCCACTAAATATACTTATAAAGTAATCGTTTTAGCCCAGAAAAATGTCTACCAGTCTTTAAAGCCCTTGTGAAGCCCTTTATTCTTATACTAAACTAAGAAAATGGCTTACCGGTTCCCATAGGGAAAATGACAGCTTCCAGCATTACCAAGTCTTGTTAGAAATGTGTCATACCTCAAGCAGCAAAAGTCTGCCCACTGTTTCCCCCAACTGAAGTTAATTCATCTCAACAGTCCTGTGTGGAAACAGCCATCGATTTTAGTAACGGTTGCTAAAATCATTTTCCTCTTACAAACAGAAATCTTCATCTCTTTTCTGTTTCAGAGTAAATAGTACATACCAGCACTATTTTAAAATAACAAACTCTTGATTGAAGAATAAAAACTACATTTAAACACCAAAAAACTCTTAGCCATCTCTGTGGAGATGTTGCCTGTGCAACGGCAAAGAGAATGACTGGGGTAGGCGGAGCCTAGGAGGGATCATGTGACCAGCTTTGCTGGGCTCTTTGCCATTTCCTGTTGGGGAAGAGAATATCCCACAAGTAAGGATGACGCCGTAGACCGGACACACCTATGTTGGAGAAATATATATATATATATATATATAGAGAAGAAAGTAAAATGTGTTCACTCAGTATACTGGGTAGACACAAGTGATACTCTATAGTTGGCGCTAGTCAGTATTGTGTATGGTATAGTGGCAGCTATATGGGACAAATACTGGTTGAGATGTGAGGTCCCAGTCAGTAAGTGAAAAATGTGTATACAAGAATAGATACAGCGCCTATATATCCATTTAGAATATGGATGGTGTATGGGAATATGAGTGAGAACTAGAGCTGATTATTAGATAAATAATAGCAATTAAAAGAATATTTAAAAAATATAAATTATTAGAATCAATTATGCTTGAAGAATGATGAATAGATTATGAAACAGTGTTCATATGAGTCTTTAGACAATATATAGTCCGTAATAAATCTTCATAAGCAGTTGGTATCAGTAAATAGATGGTATGTAATACCCTTACCAGATATTACCTCAATCTGATGAGGTAAGTATGCCGCACTGGGGGTATATACAGATGGTAGAATCTTCTCCTTGTATTCAGATGTGGTGCCTCTTGGGTTTTCGTGAGCCTCCTGGAGTATGCAGGGATATGTTTCTTGTTGTAGATAGATCCCTTGTACTTCCTTTATGTTGGTAGTTAGCCTCTTGGAGTACCTTTTCTGTCTTGGTATACACTGTTGTTTCATATGGAAGCCTGCTCCTAATAAACTTTCTTGCATCGACCTTTAAGACTCAGCGTCTCCTTTTCCTCATCTTAAGATGCTATCATGGCCAAACTTCTTCTAAGTGAATTGGAATCTCACAATTTCCTCAGCTCAGCAGAGTAAGTTCTGTGTAAAAAGTTATACTCAACTGCTCCCAGCTGCAGGTAAATTTTTTTAAAGAAATGAACAGCAGCCAATCAGCATCGTTGATGCTGATTGGCTGCTGTTCATTTCTTTAAAAATTTTTACCTGCAGCTGGGAGCAGTTGAGTATAACTTTTTACACAGAACTTACTCTGCTGAGCTGAGGAAATTGTGAGATTCCAATTCACTTAGAAGAAGTTTGGCCATGATAGCATCTTAAGATGAGGAAAAGGAGACGCTGAGTCTTAAAGGTCGATGCAAGAAAGTTTATTAGGAGCAGGCTTCCATATGAAACAACAGTGTATACCAAGACAGAAAAGGTACTCCAAGAGGCTAACTACCAACATAAAGGAAGTACAAGGGATCTATCTACAACAAGAAACATATCCCTGCATACTCCAGGAGGCTCACGAAAACCCAAGAGGCACCACATCTGAATACAAGGAGAAGATTCTACCATCTGTATATACCCCCAGTGCGGCATACTTACCTCATCAGATTGAGGTAATATCTGGTAAGGGTATTACATACCATCTATTTACTGATACCAACTGCTTATGAAGATTTATTACGGACTATATATTGTCTAAAGACTCATATGAACACTGTTTCATAATCTATTCATCATTCTTCAAGCATAATTGATTCTAATAATTTATATTTTTTAAATATTCTTTTAATTGCTATTATTTATCTAATAATCAGCTCTAGTTCTCACTCATATTCCCATACACCATCCATATTTTAAATGGATATATAGGCGCTGTATCTATTCTTGTATACACATATATATATATATATATATATATATATATATATATATATATATATATATATATATATATACACGCACACATATACACACACCTATCCTCACTCATCAACAAATATACTCCAGTCCGCCCCATAAGATCCAACAATGACCTGCTCCTTGCATCTTCTACCATCATGTCCTCTCATGCTAGGCTACAGGACTTCTCTAGTGCGGCACCAACCCTCTGGAACGCACTTCCTAGAGCTGTCAGACTTTCCCCTAACCTTTCCTCCTACAAATGCTCCCTAAAGACCTTTCTGTTCATGGAAGCCTATCTCCAAATCAGTAACAAATTAATTCCACTTGCCTAATCGCTGCCCTCATCTAACTCCACACTATCATTCTCACCTTTGTAGTCTCCACCTCCTGTTTCTCACCCTCCTACCCATCTAGATTGTAAGTTCCCACGGGAACAGGGCCCTCAATTCCCCCTGTATTTGTTAAACTTTGTCTAGTGTATTTTATATTTTGCATACAAAGAGAGAAGCGCTCTACCAGGAACGA